>NC_069004.1:22338164-22342475 GCF_001194135.2 Octopus bimaculoides
TATATATATATATATATATATATATATATATCCATATATATATATATATATATATCTATCTATATATATATATATATCCATACACACACACACACACACACACACATATATAGTAGAAGACAAATAAGAAAATGGAGAGGTTAATCAATCAACAAACATCAGCCTGTAAACATTCATTTGGATCTATTTATTAATTAATTACAATTGTATGTATAAGTAATCAGAAGACGATACAAAAGTCTCACAGAAAATACAGAACCCCAGCAATGTTGCACACCTGCAGCAGGAGTTGGACTCAATTTACAGATGGGCTGAGGATAATAATATGCAGTTTAATTCTGAAAAATTCCAATCTCTGCACTACCAGCATCCAAAACTGAATATAAAACTTACAGAGTACACTAATCCACAGAGGATTACAATCTCAGAGCCTAAATCAGTGAGGGACCTGAGTATCAACATGAGTGATGATACCTCTTTCCAAGTGCACATTACCAGGATGGCGATAAAGTGCAGACAACTGGCTGGATGGATCCTGAGAACATTCAGAACCAGAGAAAAGGAAACCATGATGGTCCTCTGGAGGACATTCATCCTCATCTGCCTGGATTACTGCTCTCAGCTATGTTCACCCAACAGTGTAAAATTAACTATGGACCTTGAAGCAATCCAGCAAAGCTTCACAAAGAAGATTGTCTCATTGCAACAGCTCAGTTACTGGGAAAGGCTGAAACAGCTAAGACTCTACTCCCTGGAGCAAAGCCAGGAGAGGTATGCAGCAATATATATCTAGAAGATCCTGGAAGGAATTGTGCCAAATTTTGGCATTGAAAGCTACACCAATGCCAGAACAGGTCGACACTGCACAATACCAAAGATCTCAGCAATGCCATCATGCTTCAGGACCAGTTACTGCAACAGCCTGGGTTTCAGGGGCCCACAGCTTTTTAATATTCTTCTAAAGAGCCTGAGGGACATACAGAAAGTGGGTGTAGGTGTTTTCAGATCAAAACTGGACCTCTTTCTTTCAAGAGTCCGAGATGAGCCTACCTCACAGCAAGAGGTGCAAATGAGGGTAGCGACATCGAACTCCATTCTTCACCAAGTGCCACATGTTAGAGGAGGCTCTCAGTAATAACAGTGCTGCAAAACGGCGGTGCCCCAGCATGGCCACAGCCCTGAGCTGAAACTACAAAAAAAAATATATATATATATATATATATATGTATATACTAGCTGAATATCCTGGCATTGCTCTGGTTACTGCTGTTCTTCAGATTAGTAAACAATGAATATTAAGATATTTTCTCATAATTATTTCAAAATATCTACATTTTATTAAAAAAAACATCAAAATTGTAATGATAATACAATTTAGAACTGAATATCTGTCAATCGTGAAGCACCTCAGGGTAAACAATATTCATTGTGTAATTTTTTGTTGTAGTTGAAATGAATAAATTGTTGCTGCTTTCAACTCACAAGCAAGCAACATAAAGCTGGCCATGGGAGAAGCATGTAGTAAAGAGATCAAGTGCAACTACTTTGAAGAATTGACTGTGAGATTTGTTAAATGAAATACCAAAACTTAGTTTGAATGGAAATTGAAGTGTCTTAAATCCAAATGGAACATCCATAGGTATGAGAGGAATTTTTGGAATAAAGACATTTTCCCCCTTTGTGACTACCTCTTATGATTGTTGCCTGGAAGTAACAATTAAGCGAGTTCCATTACACAGGTGAGATGCATCAAGATTCCTAAGGAACATAATGGATGCACCCAGTTTTAGTGTCAAGTTCTGCAGTGGTATCCCAGTGGGTTTTAGTGCGTTTGGAAATTCAACAGGGTATTGAACAACCTGATCTTGATCAACTATTGTCAATTGATCGAAAAGTCATTTCTGATGTATGTGTTAACTTTTGAAGAATTTCATGATTGAGATTATCAACCATTTCATTAATTGGAGCTAGTATAGCTCTTTTACATAGCCAGTTTACATCAGTGTAATTGACAGATAAATTAGGATATACTAATTTGACCACATGTAATTTCATGTAGCTGAATGTTAATATCCCATTACCAATTTTAAGAAGCTTGTATGGTCACCCTGTAGAAATACTCTGATGTTGCTTGTGAGATGAAATTTTGTCACATGTATCCAAAGGTATGGTTATTTTAAGCATACATTGATTTTAGCTTTTGATCCTTTGGGGATAACTGGCAATGCTTGATGAAAATCTCCTGCATGAAGAACTGTTACTCCTCCACATGAGCGCACTATTGTTTTTTTATGCCTTGGAGGGTACAGTCAAGTACCTCTGGAGTTTCACAATCTGACAGTGAACTCATCCCAAACAATGAGGCAAGTTTCTTGGAGAACTGTTGCCATTGCAGAGTTTTGGGAAATGTTGCGCATTTGAGATTCTTTCATTGAAAGGTTTAGAGGGAGCTTGAACATGGAATGAGCAGTTCTTCCCCCATGGAGGAGGGTAGCTGCAATACCAGAAGATGCAACACTGGAAGAAGGTTAGATATTATTTTCTCCCATTTAGTGACAAAAAGATCTGGTTTTCCATATGTCCTGACACATGTCATAACGTTTTGTGTTCTTTCATGCATATATTGAGGACCACCTGTGAATGATGATGGGAGGATTATAAGTTGCCCCATGTTTTGAATATTACTATCTGTTCTCAGAGCATCTTGGAGATGAACATAATTTTTAGCCCTTAACTTTTTTTGATTATTATGAATGTAGAAGAGATGCTGACTCACAACTTTAACATACATATCAACCAAGTATTGCTGAAGTAGATCACAATGCATGTGTAATTGATTAGATGGTTCTGGTCTTGACATCAGTTGGTAAGAATAGAAGTCATTTGACAACACCTTTTTGTTTGAATGAGAACCCAGGTTTGAAATTTCCCTAAGACACCTGATGAAGGCTGGAGGGTATATCAGCCGAAACGTTGTGTTAACAACAAACAAGATGAGGACAAATATCCGTCGAATGTAAATAATGTTAAAAAATGATTTATTATTTTACAATTTTTAAATGAACGCTGTGTGTACAAAAGAATATGTAGCTGTTCTGAACATTAATTAATTTAAAACATTTGCTGAAGGATGTATGTAGCAAGACATAAATTAATTTGATATCACTTCCTACATATTTTAACTGTGTAAGGTTATATACTGTAGAATAAATACTGACTAATGCAGGAAAAAGGTTGCACAGCATTGAATACACACATTAATAAAGCAGCATAGCAGGAATACAATAAGGATGCTAGGAATGTTAAAAAAGCATTATCTTCAAACTGGTTACACATATATATATACATATATATATCATCATCATCATCATCATCATCGTTTAACGTCCGCTTTCCATGCTAGCATGGGTTGGACGATTTGACTGAGGACTGGTGAAACCGGATGGCAACACCAGGCTCCAATCTAATTTGGCAGAGTTTCTACAGCTGGATGCCCTTCCTAACGCCAACCACTCAGAGAGTGTAGTGGGTGCTTTTACGTGTCACCCGCACGAAAACGGCCACGCTCGAAATGGTGTCTTTTATGTGCCACCCGCACAAGCCAGTCCAGGGGCACTGGCAACGATCTCGCTCGAAAATCCTACGGGAGCCAGTCAGGTGGTACTGGCAACGGCCATACACACATATATATATTTACATACAGGGGATGGACAAAATAATGGAAACACCTAGCATCATATCATAATTTTGAAATATCTATAAAATCATCAAAAGCTTGTTTATTTTTATGCTTTTTTATTTATAATTAGTGTTGCTTAATATGTTTTGCTAAAATTGCTGGGGGGGGGGTTGTGATATCATCAGAAAAAGGTAATTAAAATTCATTAATATGACAGATCAGAAATTTTATATTTGCCTTTGAATTTTGCAAAATTCATGAATTGAATTTTGTAAATCTCTGAAGAGGCCTAGTGAATCATGCATGTACCCCATTGCATCCTTTTCATCTACCAATCACACCAGCGTACTGGAGCTATATAAATAGAATGGGGCATGCCAACGCTAGGCCGAAACAGCTGTAAGATTTTGTCCCTTCTTTGGTTGCTAGATGTCCTTTTAAATTTGAAATTTTAATTGTTGATATGACATAGTATGTCATAAGTGTCTGTATATTGTCTTTATTGTCCTTTTGTTTGTAAAATAAACGGATTAATCAACAGAGTACAGTGTCTGCAAGTTGATGAGTACTTCATATTCCCCTCCATTCTCTTATTGCTATATAAATTTAGGGTAAAAACCCCCTTTTACTCG
>NC_069004.1:22342749-22347328 GCF_001194135.2 Octopus bimaculoides
TATATATATATAACTGCAGCTATTGACCAACAGTCTTTTTTGAACATGGCCCAGAAGATAGTGCAGCAGCTGACACAGATGCACAGGATGCAAACTCAAGCTTATGCATATCTCCGCACAAGACTGCCTCAGGTGACAGGCCCAGGATGACCACCACTAACACCTACCTAGATATCACACCCATATTTCTATTGAACATTGGAGGTTTGCTAAAAATCAGCAACAGAGATAAAATTCTCTATCTAAAAGAGCTTGCTTCATGCAATCACGTAATATACATGGCACTCACTGAAACACATCTAACCCCTAATGTAACAGATGTGGAAGTACACATATCAGGGTATACTGTATTTCTTACAGACAGAAGAGAAAGAAGGCACAGTGGAGTTGCTATGTACATCTGTGAAGATGCCACATCTCTTGTATTTCTGTCACATTCAAACTCAGTTTGTGATCCTTAATAATACATATAAAACAAGTTGATGTAGTTGTATGCACAATATATCATCTGTGTAATACCATGAAATATGATAGCAAATTTGAGGATAGCCTCATCCACATAGAAGAGGTATTGACAAACCTAGATCAGCACATCAATATACTTCTCCTGGGTGATTTCAAGCTCCCAAATGTTAAATGGCTGGAAGGCCACATCCTCTCTGGGATGTCATTGCATGAACAAAAGCACGTAGAGTCATTACTGGAACTCTCTAAAATGCTGTTCATGGAACAAGTGATACTCATGCCAAACAAGGGAAACATCTTGGACCTGTTCTTCACAAATAATGTGGACATTATCCATAATGTGAAGGTCATGCTAACAGCACTCTCATGATCACAACATTGTGGAACTAAGTATGTATGATCCGAAGCAAACTGCTGATATCTCTCCTATCAGGAAGACTCAAGCCATATCCAGCCTGAATTTCAATAAAGCAAAATGGGAATCAATCTGCAAAGAGATCCATGAACGAAACTGGTCCAACATCTTATGTATGCAAGACATTGACTTGAAACTCAGTCATTTATGTCAACAATGCAAACTATATGCACTAAACACACCATGGAAAGAAAGGCCAGCATACCAACAAACAAGATTCCTAGGGACAGAAAAATCCTTATGAGATGCAGATCAAAGGTCTCAAACCAGTTGAATAGACAACTGAAGAATAGGGAGAAGTCTATTTTAATACAGACAGTCCTAGAAATCGAAAGCAAGATCAAACTCTCTCATGAAAAGGAAAGCACAGAGAGAGAGAGAGAGAGAGAGAGAGAGAGAGAGAGAGCAGTTGTGAAAAGCATAAAAATAAACCCTAAAACTTTCTATAAATTTGCAAAAGAAACAGCCACAATATAAAATAGGACCATTGTTCCAAGTGAATGACTCACCAACTGCGGATCCAGAAAGGATAAGTGAGGTACTCAGTGAGCAATTTAAAAGTGTCTTCATTTCCTCCTTGGACACATGCAGATAAAGAACCCAGCTGAATTCTTTAATATTGCAGTTCTAAAAAGGAGGTGGCAACCATCAATTACATCAACATTGAAGAGACAGATGTAACAGCGGCCATAGATGAAATGAGTTCAAGCTCCGCAACTGGTCCTGATGGCTTCCCAGCTATTCTCCTGAAGTCATGTAAGCAGGATTTCACAAAACCACCTCAGATATTTTCCAAAGTTTCCTTGCAAGTGGTAAAATTCCTAAAAAACTAAAAGAAGGCATTATATGACCTATCGCCAAAGGTGGAAGCAGAGCAGAGGTCAAAAACTACAGGTCAATCTCTCAGACTTCAAATATCAGTAAATTCGTGGAGCAAATCATCAGAAAGGTGATAATGTTTCTAGAAGAAAATAACCTGCTGAATAATACACAGCATAGCTTTCATCCAGGAAGAAGCTGCCTCACACAGCTCCTACAGCATTATGACTGGGTTTTGAAACAGCTGCTTGACCACTCAGATGTCAGCATGATATCCCTTGACTTTGCATTTGATAAGGTAGATCATGGCATGATATGTCATAAGCTGTGAGACATTTGCATTGCTGGTAAACAGGGAGAGTGGCTGCAATACCTCCTTAGAGACAAAAACCAGGCAGTTGCAGCCAATGATGAAACTCAAATCCTAAGTGGCGTCCCCCCAGGGAACCTTTCTGGGGCCATTACTGTTCACAATAGCCCTCTTAGACATGCCCATAGTCACTCAGAGAGCCACTGTCACTAGCTACACTGACGATACAAAATTATTACAGGCAATAAAAAATCAAGACGATGTTGGAAGCTTACAGTGGGACCTGAATTCAATATGCAAGTGGGCTGAAGTAAACAACATGCAATTTAATAATGGAAAATTTCAAGCACTGTACTATCAACTCATAAATGCACTATAACCTGCTTATACAGGACCCGAAGGAACTGCAATCCCAGAGTCACAGGCAGTGAAAAACTTGGGGTCAGTATGTGCAAGATGGTAGCTAAGTACAGACGACTGGTAGGATGGACACTAGGGTCCTTCAAGACAAGAGACCTTATGGAGAACCTTTGTTGACCCAATGGAGAACCTTTGTTCTCAGCTGCCTGGACTACTGCTCCCAATTATGGTCACCGCATTGTGTCAAACTAACAGTGGAGCTTGAAACAGTCCAATGCCAACACACTAAAAGATTGAAACAGTGCAGTGGATGAGCTACAGGGTTAGGCTGAAACAGCTTCAACTTTACTCCCTGGAGTGAAGGCGTGACAGATATGTAATAATCTGCATATGGAAAACTCTTGAAGGGCTAATACCTAATTTCAGCATTGAGTGTTATACAAATGCCAGAACTGGCTACCATTGTATTGTACCAAAGGTATCATCCACTCCATCTAAATTCAGGACTAGGTACTGCAATAGCCTAGGGTTCAAAGGCCCACAGCTCTTCAATGCCCTGCCACAGAAATTAAGAAATCTGCATAAGGTGGAAGTAGATATCTTCAAAAAGGAACTAGACATCCTCCTCTAGACATGCATATCTATATATCATCATCATCATCATCATCGTTTAACGTCCGCTTTCCATGCTAGCATGGGTTGGACGATTTGACTGAGGACTGGTGAAACCGGATGGCAACACCAGGCTCCAATCTGATTTGGCAGAGTTTCTACAGCTGGATGCCCTTCCTAACGCCAACCACTCAGAGTGTGTAGTGGGTGCTTTTACGTGTCACCCGCACAAAGGCCAGTCAGGCGGTTCTGGCAACGGCCACGCTCAAAATGGTGTATTTTATGTGCCACCTGCACAAGAGCCAGTCCAGCGGCACTGCTGCATATATATATATATATCTATATATATATATGCATAAGTGGCTGAGTTCCTTTTGAGGGTTTGGGCCGCACAGAGGCAAAGTGGCTGAGTTTCTTTCAAGTGTTGGGCCTCATGAATGTAATGACCAAGAACTTTGGCATTGTGTTGTGCTTGAGAAGAAGATCCATCAAGCTGAGCAAAATTGCAGTCATGGCAGATACCTTGTCATGCAAATTGGCACCAGTGCTGATGGCATGTAAAAGCACCCTAGTGTCATGCAAATGGCACCTGTGCCAGTGGCACATAAAAGCACCCATTACACTCTTGGAGTGGTTGGTGTTAGGAAGGGTATCCAGCCATAGAAAACCATGCCAAATCAGACTGGAGTCTGGTGCAGCCTTCCAGCATGCCAACCCGGTCAAACCATCCAACCCATGCCAGCATGGACAACGGATATTAAATGATGATGATGATGATGATGATGATGGTGATGATTATAACACAAGAAGATCCATTTCATCAGGATTAAGATGAGGGTGGAGGAGGCTTAAACATCAAGAAAGATAGCTGGAGTACTATATAAATGTATTAAAGTTAATCTCTAACTATGCTGTTCATGAAATTTACAACTTTGTGCATGATGTGTGAAATGAGGACAAGAAAGAAGCTTGATTAAACAATTACTCTAATATCAATAAAACCCCATTTTTATTGCATTTAATCAAATGTTTTTTATTGAATGTATACTTTCCTGTACCATAAAATAAAATTACAATATTTTTTATGTTCATCTCTGTATAATATATAAATACACACACACACACACACACACACACACACACACACACACACGCATGTGTGGGGAGGTTGAATTATATTTCATCCTTTACTTTGGAGGGTTCCAAAGGGCAATTTCTAACAAAGATTCTTCATATTTTGCTGGTAGCTTACTGGCATAAGATTTTTGCGAATATGAAATCATTAAACGCATATTGTGTGTTATAAGAATTTATGGAAAGGTATCCCATAGAGACTCAACAAGTATGTTAAAAAATGGAGAAGAGAAGATGTTAAAATTTAAAAGAATTTTAAAATTCTTTTAAATTTTAACATCTTCTCTTCTCCATTTTTTAACATACTTGTTGAGTCTCTATGGGATACCTTTCCATAAATTCTCATAACACACAACACACAATATATATACATGTATCTATGTATGTGTGTGTGTGTGTGTGTGTGTGTGTGTGTGTATGCATAGATATATGTATATGGATATATATATATATATATATATATA
>NC_069004.1:22350091-22350946 GCF_001194135.2 Octopus bimaculoides
ATATATATATATATATATATATATATATATATATATACATACATATATACATATATACATACATACATATATATATATTTTTTTTTTTACATTGAAAGAAAAATGACAACGTTATTCAAAAGAAGGTTTGCATTTTTGAGCTCAGAGCTTAGAAAAGTAAAAGGAGGATACAGGAGACAGTCGAAAAAGCTAACTTCTATATATGGCTGAAGTGAGAAGACCATAAATGGCTTGAAAGTCATAACATGCTGGCTGGGAAATAGCATTACTAGATGAGACTGGCTGAGACTTAAGCAGCATCTCTGATTGACAGGTAGAGGTTTCATTCATGGTGCCCCCTCCTCCTGGTTGGAAGGCTTATACCACCAAACAGCTGGTTGGCTCTGGCTGCTGGAACTGAAACTAACTGTTGGAAGGCAGGTTTAGGGAAGGTGCGGGTTAAGAATACCTGTACTTCTCCTCCATTTGTCAGTTGAAGTTTAGACAGTGTCACATGACAACTAGCTGGTGCTGGTTGCTGGAGCCTAGCAGCGAGTATTTAAAGGGAAATTTGGCAGGATGGTCAGTTACCCACTGACACTCATTGATCTCATTTCAATACTGCCCACTAGGGGTTACACACAGAGGGGACAAACAAGGACAGACAAACGAATTAAGTCGATTATATCGACCCCAGTGTTTAAATGGTACTTATTTAATCGACCCCAAAAGGATGAAAAGCAAAGTCGACCTCGGCGGAATTTGAACTCAGAATGTAGCGGCAGACGAAATACTGCTAAGCATTTCGCCCGGCATGCTAACGTTTCTGCCAGCTCGCCGCCTTGACACTCATTGATGCTGCATCGAAGAGGCCAG
>NC_069004.1:22351733-22367781 GCF_001194135.2 Octopus bimaculoides
TGTGTGTGTGTGTGTGTGTGTGTGTGTGTGTGTGTGTGTGTGTGTGTGTGTGTATGTGTGTGTGTGTGTAGCCCACAACCTACAAGACCTCTTGGTCCACAGCTTCTTCCCTAACCCAATCTCCCAACCTGGCTCATTCCCCTGCTCCTGAGACACCATATTTCAATTTGCAATTTGGATTTATCTCTAACTCCAGCTGCTGTGATCTACTTATTGAGTTTCTTGAAGACATCATCCAGATCACTGATGGCAGCTCATGGGTGGATGTTGTTTACCTTGACTTTGCTAAAGCTTTTAATTCTGTGCCACACAAAAGACTTATGGCAAAACTCTCTGCAATGGGTGAAAGACAATCTTTTTAACTGGTTGGAGTCCGTCATTCTCAGCTGAAAAGAGATAGTTATGGTTCTAGGACAGCATTTTTCACCCTATGAGATGTCATCTGGTGTACTGCAGGGATCTGTTCTTGGTCCCCTATTGTTTGTTGCATACATTAATGATATAGATGCAAATTTAAAGAATGCCACAATACCAAAATATGCAGATGACATCAGGCTGTACCTTGAGATAAAAGGGACAGATTCTGAATTTTGTAGGTCTTTCCTGCAATCGGACCTGGACACAATTCAGCAATGGATCATGGACTGACAACTCAAGCTGGCTGTGGACAAGTGTACCACCATGCATTTTGGGAGAAAAAAACCCAGTGTCTACATACTCCCTTCACAACACTAATATCAATAAGTCTTTTTGTGAAAATGACCTGGGCATTACTGTCAGCAGCAATTTGCGCTGGACAAAGCGCATTTCTAAAATTGTCAAGAAGGCCAAGGGTGTCTTGGCATCACTCAGCAAGACCTTTGTCAGCCACTCTCCAACTATCTATTTAAAGCTGTATATGGCTATGGTGTGGCCAAACTTGGAATTTGCATCACCAGTCTGGAAACCCTATCTTGCTCAGAAACTGCTCTGGAAACTGTTCAGAGACATGTAATCAAGTGAATACCCTCCATCAGGCATCTACCATGCTCTGAACACTTGCTTCCCTGTACATGGATACATTGAAGCTCCAACATCTGGCAACTGACTTGGTAAACGCCCACAAAATTATTAACCATCGTGCCAACAACAACCTTGGGCACCTTTTTGAGCACCTTTCCATGTGTCTAACACACATGGGCATACCTACAAAGTCAGAAAACTGCACAGCTCCCATGACTTTCAGAAACATTTTTTCACACTCAGAGTTGCTGAAGCATGGAACAAATTACCTGCATCGGTTGGTAGCTGCTGAGATATTGCACCTTTTAAAACTTCAATGCTTCCTGAAGTTTGCCAACACTACACCTGATATCTCCCCCTCCGTACACATGGACACATGTATATCATGACTCATACACTGTTCACTTTCCTGACATTATATATAATTCTATGTACTATACATGCACCTTTGATAAGTTGTAATGCGCCTGAACACTGTACACAATAATTTCATTATTATTATCATCAATAATATTAATACGCTAACTTTTTGTTTTTGTACATACCTGATGTGTGTGTCACACTTACTTCAATGAAGTAGCAATGTGGGAGAGAGGAGGACAGAGAGGAAGTAAGGGAGAAAGAGAGAGTGAGAGAGAAAGAGAGTGAAAGAGACAGTGAGTGGTGATGGCATTCGCTTTGAGTTTTTAAATGTTTCAGAGAAGAATTAAGAGAGAAAGAGAGAAAGAGTGAAAGAGAGAGAGAGTGAAAGAGACAGTGAGTGGTGATGGTATTCATTTTGTGCTTTTAAATGTTTCAGAGAGGACATAAGAGAGAAAGAAAGAGAGTGAGAGAGATTAAAAGTGAGAGAGAAAGAGAGAGAGAGTGAAAAAGACAGTGAGTGGTGACAGTGTTCGTTTTGTGATACATAGATACATATACACATTGTTAAATCAAAAGCAGGAGAGAAGAGGGATACAAAGGAAGTGAAAGAGAAAGAGAGAAAGTGAGAGAGACAGTAGAAACATAAATCAAAAGAAAAGTTCATACATAAATACATAGACACAGCAAGTACTGGACGTCAGTTTCACTTTTCATTACCACACAAGGATAAAATTAACTCACAAATGGCTAAGTACTCCACAGACATGCATAACATTAACGTAGTTCTCAGGGAGATTCAGCCTCACACAGAATATGACAAGGCTGGCACCATTGGTGTTATATTACTTTCTATATTCTGTAACTGTCACAATATACTTTTCTAGGCCTGAAATTTTTGTGGGAGAGGGCCAGTTGATTAGATCGACCTCAGTACACAACTGGCACTTAATTTATCGACCCCGAAAGGACGAAAGGCAAAGCTGACCTCAGCAGAATTTGAACTCCGAATGTAAAGACAGGCAGTCATAATATACAAACATTTCTCATGGCACCAGTACACTGTTTACAGATGCTTACACTTTTTATGTTTTCTGTGAATTTTTCATAGGTCCAGCTAGTTATCATTATTACACCAATCTGGATTTATGCTATGATGTAATCCATGAATGCATCAATAAAATGCTACCGATACAACTGTAGTAAATTTTAAACTCTACTTGAGTTCTTCTCTTATACATACACCACATCTGGAATTGAGCCAAACTCAGATCTATGGTTTATATTCAATTAGGCATTTATTTATATACATACCTGTAGTACAGCAATATTGAGGTGGATCTGAAATTGAAGCACATATTTGTGTTTTGTTTCCTGACACAAACAAGACTAGCAATTGAAAGAGTTATACAACCATGGGTAACGCAAGTAAGATTCCTCTGCTATATGGAACCACCAATTCTTTGAGTTTTCAGACCTTTCATTTTAGTATTTGATGGACAATTCAGGTTTTCAGAATTGCAGGCAATGCTTCTGGTACTGACCACCATTCACTTATATTCCCAATCATCAGTGTTTATATTCTAATACTTATGAAGGTAGCAAGCTGGTAGAATTGTTAACATGCTGGGTGAATTGCTTAGCAGCATTTTGTCCATCGCAACATTCTGAATTCAAATTCTGTCGAGGTCGACTTTACCCTTCATTCTTTTGGGGTCGATAAAATAAGTACTAGTTGAGCACTGGGGCTGATGTAATTGACATAAATTGCTGGCCTTGTGCCAAAATTTGAAACCAGTATTCTAAGACTTAAGGTATTTGGTTTTCTTGTCTTTACCTTGTGTGTATGTATGTGTGTGTGTGAGGGAGAGGGAGAGAGATCATGAAACATTTTTTACCAAGAACTAAATCACCATAAAATAATCACTTCCAAAAGCCTGAAATCACCAAGAATAATATTTGATAAGGTGAGATTCTATTCTGAAGCAGCTCACTATTTCCAACTGTTTTGTGTTAAGTATAAATTATTTCCAATTCCTGAAGTTCTATTGTCAGAATCTTTCACCAGTGAAAATCCTTGAAAAATTCAAAGAGAACCATTAAGATACTAATAAAACAGAGCAGGGCCTGTGGCAAACCTAACCACAAATTCAGAGTAAGAATATATCACAATAACATTGGGATGCACAATATTATCAACATGAAACCACAAACTATAAAATTGCAAAATACACATGAAGCAAACAATGTGTATATATCAATGTAAACTAGTCTGAGAGCACCCTTAGTTCTATGTTACAAGCTTCCTCTTTAAAAGATTTTTGAATTAAAACTTTCCACCAAAATACCATGTTAATTTTTGATCCAAACACCAGCTTAATTATGACAAACTTATTTTGATAAATTCTTTATTAACTTCAAAATTAATTGAAATAAAGTCGGTGTATTTCAGCAGAAATATCCTAGTCATATGATTTAGCTTCTAGATCTTTCCATTATGTTTGTCTTAACCATTCTGATACCATCTCCCTAGGACAGTCCTCTAGTTCTGTGTTACAATATTCTTGTTTTAAAGTACTTTAGATTAAAACCTCCTATGAAAATATCATGTTAACTTATGATCCAAACACCAGCTTAATAATGATAAAGTTATTTTCCTAAATTCTTCATTAATTTCAAAATTAATTGACACAAAGACAATGTATTTCAACAGGAATATAATAACTAAAGGCTATTATATCAAATAGACAAATATATTTTCATGTCAGTTCACTATTTATTTACAAGACATTATTGTAACTCATTATAATGCAGTACACAAAATAAGATTGAATAGAAAAACATTAGTTGACAACACCATAATTTTTATGTAAAACTTGTTTAAAATGTGATCAATAAGCATAGAAGTTTTATTAATAGTAAGATGCAAACCCAATTAAATACAAAGCTACATCACATAAAAAATATAACATGAAATCTACCAGGATTCACTATTATATAATTTTAAATCTGATACTGAAGATTTTAACAATTGCAAAATTACTCTCAAGATCCTTTGCCAATGGGCAGACTGTGTCTCATTACAACAGTTTAATTTGCAAAAAGACTGTTGTGAAAATCTCAAAATATCAGATCTAGGAACATTATTATTGTTCCAAATTAAACAAAGGACTAATAAGGAAATATGAAAGATCCTAAATAAAGAAGATCAAACATCAATACAGATCAAGTTTTTAGTATAACATTTTCGAAAGAAAATCTGTTCCCTATTTATATAAATATAAATTTATATGACAAAATAGCAAAAAGGCACATTTTACATCAGAATTTCAGGAAAAATTGATTGGATGGCCAAGAAACAGTTTTTCCATACATCATCCTGTGATGCACCTGGATGCATCATCAGTGTTTTCTGAGGTCATTGTGTGGTTTGGCTCTTTCAACAATCAGACACCTTCATCCAAGTAATCCAGCCCCATCCTTATTCATACTATCCCCTTCAGGGCTCACATCCCCTGATCCATATTCACCTTGAAGCAACCTCTACTGCTTCCATAGCTGGCAGAAACCTGACTCTCCTTTCAAAGTTCTTCCCAGTAGATATTGGGCCTCATATGCAAACAATAATCAAAGAATCTATGAGAGGATGCCATGCTCATAAATCTTTGTCTTAAATTTACCAGGGACACTTGGCTTTTCTAGAGTTGATAGCCAGGCTTACAATTCTTGGTTGGTACAGACAGCTGCTGTGGCTATCTCTAGTCGCCTTTCCCAGTGACACAAGAGAGAGAAACATTGTCTGCAGCAGTGCTTTTCAACCATTTTTCATCTTATGGACCCCTTTGATTCTTTTTACTCAGATTGAGCCTCATAGCCATTCGATGCTTTAAAAATCTCATATGTGTAGAATTAAATATTATTAGGAACTGTATAAAAAAATTTGGTGTAGTGTGGAAGTATAACCAGTCTATTGCATATAAATTTTAACAACAAAAAAAAAAAAACTCATATGGACCTCCAAGGGTCATGTGGACCTTAGTTGAGAACCATTGGTCTACAGTAATTTCTCAGTTAAAAATGATATTGAAAATGCTGTGAATAATATAAATTTATTCAAGAACATTTCCTCAGCTATGGATAATTTCAAACTTTGTATAATAGGAGTGAAGACTGTTTGCCAACATAACATCACAGTCCTGGTTTAGGATGAATGTTGCTGAAATTTAGCCCCAGGAGACAGCTGGCTGTATGACATGATCTGTGTCCTTATATTTTCGAACACCCCTACTCAGCTCAAAACAATATCTGTGTATCATGATTTCCGGGTTATTTCCCTTCATCAGCACAGAATAATTGTTCAGCTAGAGGTTAATTTTTTATTACAGGCACAAGGCCTAATTACAGAGGGGACATACAAAGACATGCGGGAACATAAAACATATGAAGGATGATTGTGAAATGAATAAAATTACAATGCAAATGAGACAGCCATCTCACTCCCACTGCGAGATGAAGCCATGGAGTCCTTTTCCTTAAACCTTTACATTTTACATAACTTCTAGCCTCGCTCCAAGGCGAAACCGCAACTTCTCTCTTCGCTTTTACCCAACAATTATAAACCTTTTAAACAAATGTTCATACAGGACTTAAATATTTCTTTTCCTTTTTAAACTAAAAGTCACCCAAATGTTTATTACAGTATTTAACAAAAAAATCTTTTAGAAAACCTGTTCATTCAGCAATTTCAAAAATTTACTTTTTTTTTCTTTTTCCATGAAAGTCCAAATAATTTTTTCTCAGTTACAGTCTTTACAAAATTATAATGACTTACCACTTCTGTCTCTCTCAATGTCTTTCAATTCTGCAATCCTTTTAAGTTGGGTTGTTCTATCTCACTATAAGTTTTCTTTTTGTTTGTGTCTTTCTTGTTGTCTCTTTTTGTTTCTATTTTCCTGCTGTTTTGTGTGTTCTTGTATTTTCGTCTCTAAGTCTGTGTGTTTGTGTATTTGTGTGTCTGTGTGTTCGTTTGACTGTAACTCTATGTGTTTTGTCTTTGTGTCTCTGTTTTTAGGTTTCTGTAATTCTGGGTTGTCTCATTTCTGGTCTGAATGACTCTCTACTTTAAATTCCTTTGCTGGTACTTCCTCTGGTAAATTTTCTCCATTTCTCGTCGTGGGTTGAGTTTCTTCTTCCATTCCTTTACTCTTCTTCAATTCCACTGACATCGATGACTTTCTTCTTTCTCTTTTCCTGGGTTTTACCTCCGCAAAATCCCCATCCTGTTCTGTTTTCTGTTTCTGCTTTTTTTCTACCACCATATTTTCCTGAACACTCTCTTCCACCATTTCCAGTGCTGCATCCGTAACATTTTGGGGGTCTCCCCTCCGACATCATTTCCAGTTTTTCACCGTTTGGCAATTCCAAAGTTTCTGCCATTTCATCGTAATATTTTGGGCTTATTGCACAGATTATTTCAATACCATACCCCACCAATTCAATTGTTGTGTTCTGCTAACTATGCCAATCCTCAGGTTTTCTCCATTCTTCCTCAGCTCAGAATTAAAAGTTGTGGCTATTACCCATTCTGGGTCTATCGACGGTGGGATTCTTCTCACCCTCACCCTGACGATTCTTTTGCCCCAACAGTTCGGCATCAAGGTCCATTTTACTCTGTTAACATTGTGTTGCTGGATTTTTTGCCTCCTCTTCTGAAAGGAAGGTTACTGCTATAGTTCCGTATCTTCTTCCTCTTGTAAAAAGCGTTATCTTTTCTCCCATGTTCACCACCAACATTTCCTCTATCTCCTCCTGCGGCGCGTGTTCTATTCTCCCATTTTCATTTGAAAATGTTCTGAATATTACCGTCTTGCTTTCCATTTTTCTTTTTTCCTCCTCTGGCAGGGTCATTTTTATGTTTGACCCTTCTTTTTTTACATTCTCACAATATTTAGTTATCTTCTCTTCATTCCACTCCACCATCTCCAGCTTCAGCACTGGGTCTATGGTATCTCGACCTCCAGTAGCTTCTGCGTAACTTTTCATTTTTTCAATTGTTTCACTACCACTCAACGATGGTGGCTTCGCATGAAAAAATTCCGCTTAGTATTCTTCAATAAACATCAAAATTGTTCAGCTAGATGTGGCACTGCTAAATTCCCGTTCGAAATATATAGTTTTCAAAGTGACATGTAGTCACTGACCTATAAATTAGAAAATTACTACTTTTAAATCTCACAATGAGAGACATTCAGCAACAGTACTTTGGAGTAAAGACTGTTTGCCAACATAGCATGGCAGTCCTGGTTTAGGACTAATGTTATTGTAATTTAGTCCCAGGAGACATCATCTCCAGCTGGCTATACGACATGATCTGTGTCCTTATATTCAGACTTTGTTCACATGTTATATAAAGAACAACATATATGGAAGTTTAGCAGACTAGTATGATATTACTGCTTATATATGATATTTAATTTCTTGACTTGTCAATATGCAAGCTCAGCCCTAATGTCTTGAATAAGGATCCTAACTTTCACCTCAAACAGAAATATGATGGAAAAAAAAAGTATTGAACTTAAATTCCTCTACACCAGACTATTAGATATAACAGTACCAATCAAACTGAGGACAAATTCTGAGATCTATTTAAGTGTGAAGCCAACAACAAAATATAAACAAAACAAAACTGTACTTAATAAGATCCTCAAGCTAGTTCTTGTTTTTCCTCTGACTAGGAAACCAAGTATCTCCTTTACATCAGCACACTTGTTTCTGGCCTCTTTTCTGGTACCCACCTCTCTCTCTCACTAGGTAACCATGTACCTCCTCTATAGCAAGACACCTGCTTATCTCTTTGTCTCTTTGTCACACTTCTAAACTTTCATCTTCTGACACAAGTTCCCCTCCTCAAATGCCCCTGTCCCCTCCCATAATTCCTTGTCTTGCGAGTTACTTGGTTATCCTGCCAGTGCTGGTGCCACGTTAAAAGCATCCAGTCCACACTGTAATGTGGTTGGCATTGGGAAGGACATCCAACTGTAAAAATCATGTCAAACCTAACCTTGCTCTGTGGGGTGGTTGATGTTAGGAAGGGCATCCAGCCAAAAATCCCTGCTAAAATAGACACAGTAGCCTACCTGGCTGGCTCCTGTCAACCGTCCTACGCATGCATGCATGGAAGATGGACGTTAAATGATGATGATGATGATGAAAAATGATCAGCAATATGTTTGTTAATGTGGAAAAATCCAAATAGATCATGGAAAACATACTTGAAGATGACAAGAAATTCACCAAAATTAAGCAAAATAACACTAATAATATTACTCAAAATTAAACTGGAAAAATGATTTTGTGACACTAACATTCAAACAGGATGTGTCTGCTTATAGAGGCATTATTGTTCCAAAACAAACATAAAGGACTGATAATGAAATAGAAAAAAATTCACTAGAATGTTCCTCATGCCATTCAGTAACAACTTTAGCTGTATGAATTGGTGCATTATCATTCTGAAAGATTGTGTTTCCCTCTGGAAAGAGTTCCGCAACCATAAGATGAATTTGATTAGATAAAATGTCTTGACTATTAATTCTGCCATGAAGGGAAACCAGATCATCACAAATCCTCCTCCATGTTTAACAGTTGGAAGAAGGCAGTCTGGGTTAAATACTTCTTTTGGCTGTTCCACACGCACACTTGACTGGTGGTCAGAAGGATGACTTATCCGAGAAAATAACATTCTTCCACTGCTCTAGGACCAATTCTGTAGGTTTTCACTCCACTCTAAATGCTTTGCAACGTTTGTTTTTGAAAGTAGTGGTTTTCTGATTGTAGCCCTCCCATGAAATCTGGCTTTGTGCAGCTCCTGGCAAACAGTTTTTGTGAAACTGGATTCTTGAGGTGGTCATTAAGCTTTGCAGTAATTTTGGGAGCTGTACTACTGTGATCCTTTCTAACAATTCTCGAAAGAGTCCGACGGTCCCTTTCTGAAAGTTTTAGTTTTGTTTTGATGGAGGTTTTCCCCTCTTTCTCAAAGGCTGTCATTACTTTTGAGACTGTACTTCTTGATACACCAAACATTTTGGCTGATTTTGTTATGCTAGCACCTGCTATATGGGCACCAACAATTTGACCTCTTTGAAAGTTCGATAGATCTGTCATTTTAATTACCTTTTTCTGATGATATCTGAAAAGAAACGGCAATTTTAGCAAAACATATTAAGCAATGCTAATAATAAATAAAAAAGAAAACATAAAAATAAACAAGCTTTTGACAGTTTTATAGATATTTCAAAATTATGATGCTATGATGCTAGGTGTTTCCATTATTTTGTCCAACCCCTTTACCTACTCCTTTTCTACATATCTTTGTTATTAATACCTTAGTCTTTGCTAAGTTAACTTTGAAGCCTTTTGATTCCAGATTTGGCTTCCACTCCTGGAATTCCTATTTTAATCTTATCTACAAATTCAACAAGGTCATCAGCATATAGGAGTTCCCGTCGGCATTCAGTCTTAAACTCCTCTGTTATGGCCTGTTGGACTATAAGTACAAAGTAACTTAGAACCAAGCCCTAGAGGACATCTACCTGCACACTGAATTTGTCACTAGTTGCTAACTCTCACTTTGCTGGCAGCATCTCTATACATGGCTTGTATGACTCTCACAAGCCATTCACCTACTCCGAATTTCCACAGTGATCACCAGATTACAAAGTGAGAGACCATGTTAAAGGCTTTCTCTAGGTCAACAAATGCTAGAAACTTTTTCTTACTCATAGCTAAGTACTTCTCCATAGCTAAGTACATCTCACATGTAAGATGGCATCAATACTACTTGTTCCTGGCACAGACTCAACTAGACTAACTCTCTTTCTATTCAATTGAGCTATAACTCTTCCTATAACTTACATGACCAAGTTCATTAATTTGATACCTTTGAAATTATGTTTCTCTAAGATATCTTCTTTAAGCTTGTAACTATGATGCTGCTAGGCTAATCTTTGGGTATGACACCTTCCTGTGCAACCTGATTGTCTATATGCTTAACTAGCTTGATTTCTACTCCTCCAGATATTTTAAGCATCTCTGCAGTAATTCCTGGAACAGGGGCTTTTCCTGACTTTATATTCATAATTACTTTATTATTTACCCTGGTAGCTCATTAGAGGTAGTAGATAATTTCTGCTACCTACAGGACTAAATTAGTTGTGGGGAGGATGCATGGAAAGTGTAATAGCAAGAATAAGAATAGAATGGAGGAAATTCAGAGAGCTGTTCTGTTGGCCACAAAAGGTTTCTCTCTCAAAGATTAGAAAGGAATGATGCTAGTATGCTCTGCTGGATGTGCAATGTAAGTGTACATGTTTAACAGAGTGCCAGTCTTCTGAGAGCTAAGTTAGGCATAAGAGGAATTTGTTGCTGGATGCAAGAGAGGACTGCACTGGTTTGGTCATGTGATTTGGATGGATGCTAACAGTTCCATAAAGAAATGCTGATCTCTCAAAGTGGATAGAACATATGGGAGTGGGAGACCCAGGAAGACATGGGATGAAGTACTGAAGAATAACCTCAGAACACTGAACTTTCAGGTGTGATGACAAAAATCCAAGATAGCTGGCGCCTGGCCATACTCAAGAAGACCCACACACCATAGCAGAAGTGTTTTAAACCGATCCTTATGGTGGTATAAAGCACTCGTTGTGGTGCCATGTAAAAGAACCTGTGTGGTGCCACATAAAAGCACCTGTGTGGCAACATGTAAAAGCGCCCATGTAGCAACATGTAGAAGTTCCCATGTGACGTCATGTAAAAGCGCCCATGCAGTGCCATATAAAAGCATCCAGCACACTCTGTGGTATGGTTAGCATTAGGCAGAGCATCCAGCCATAGAAGCCATGCCAAATCAGACTGGAATCTGGTGCAGCCCCGTGGCTTGCCAGCTCTGGTCACACCATCCAACCCATGCTAGCATGGACAATAGACATTAAATGATGATAATGCTGTTGATGATGATTATAGTTTTGTTTATGAGAATGTCCCACTGCTTGGTTGACACTGTGAAAACCCTCTTTCTCCTAAATATTATCCATATTTTATAGCCTTTCATAGTAATATTTCCATATTTCTTTCTTTTCAGAAACACCAACTGCAGGTGTGCTATTATTTATCCATACACATTTCTCATTCACATGTAAGCCCATTCTCAGTTCTTTTTGGTACATTGTCTTGCGATTTGAAATATCTCATGTTTTTGATCCTCGTATCATAGAATACTGGAAAACCTCTTACTTTTTGCTTCTCCCCTTGCTAAAAACACCTGTCATCTAGCTTCTCTTTCAGCTACTGGTATAGCACTCTGCTACCCACTTTCTTCCAGTCTTTCCAAACCTGCCACTTTGTTTTTATGGCACTATACAACTTTCTGAGGAAGAACTTGCATTCGAAGCATCAAAGACACTCCTGCTTTCTAAAACTCATTGAGTATCAAATTAATAAAGAAGTATACTTTGTTTCTACTTTGCTTTCTGTGTTGTTTTCATTGTTAAGTTTGAATATTATCTATCTATAAACACACATACAAGCACACTTATATTTGCCTGTGTGCCTGCTAGCCTGCCTACCTACCTACTTACCCACCCACCTACCTACCTACCTACCTACCTACCTACCTACCTACCTACCTACCTACCTATCTATCTATCTATCTATCTATCTATCTATGTAACAATACAGCACCAAATGATAATCAAAACTAATGAAAATACTGGTGCAAATTAAAAAACAAAGTAGATAATAAATAAGCACACATGAAAACAAACTCAACAGCAACTGTAGTAGTTAATGGTCCAATAACTTTATTACTTCAATAATATTAGTATATCATCTCACCTCTACTCATCTCTGAACTTTATTAATACATAGCTTAATATCAACTGCCATTGTCTTATACTTCCTTTAAACCAACAAAATTTCAAACACTTCTTTTGTCTCATTACTCATCTGCGTTTCTATTGATTTTTCAAATCATATAAACATAGCAATGACTGTAGTTGTTGTTGGTGGTGTTAAACCCCTGGTCATCTCTGATCAAGCAAGCCAGTGATCAAAAGTACTCCATTTGAAATGACTGGTTTTTTTGTATGCTTATGACACCAATGTGTCCTTCCGTTTTTTAAAGAGGCTAGGATGCAAATTAAGAGAAATTTAGCCACTATTTCTAGCAGGATGAGTGAGCATGTACAGGGTCATTTGATGTTTGATAGAAATAACATCAGTGGTAGTGGTCTAGTAAAGATGGTGGAGGAAATGTTTGATATACTAACTGAACTAAGGTGTCTCTGTTTAGCTAAGCATCTACATTAATTTTTGATTGAAATCTATAAAAGAATATAATAGAAATAATAATAATAATAGCAATATTTTCAAAGATATGGAAACAAAATACAAAGAATATTTAAAAAGTATGAAAAATGTGAACCATGGAAATAGTAGCAGAAAACAAAAAAAGAAACATGAAGAATAACAGCAGCAACAATATTTAATTAAAAACTCATGTCTTTCAATAGTTTCATATTTGAAAGTCTTAAAACTTCATTCTTCAGTATTTGAATTTACAGCTTGCTGTGGTGAAATCTACTTTTTAACCTTTTGTTTGCTGGTTTTACACTAAGTTAGTGTCTCTCCCAAAGCTTGTTAGTGTGAAGACTGAAAAGTGAGGAGGGTAAATTGTCATCATCATCATCATCATCATCAAACATCTGCAAGTTTATTGAGACAGATTCTTTACAGCTAGATGCCCTTCCTGTCACCAACCCTCATCTTTTTCCAAGAAAGGTAATATTTCTCCCTAGTCAAACATGTTCTTGCAGAATATTGGAAATGAACAACATTGCTTGTATGATGGTGACAATCATTTTACAATTATCCTGTGATGTCAGGACAAGAAAACACAAACATACACACGCACTCACAAGGCCTTGGTCATCCTGGGGCAATGGTAGAAGACTTACCCAAGGTGCTATGCAATAGGACTGAGCTGGAACTATGGGGCTACGAAGCAAACTTCTTACCACACAGCCACACCTGTGTTTATGAATGTGTGTGTTTGTGTATATACATATATATGAACCATTTTATGTCAGTCTATCACATCATTAGTAACTGCTAGAAGGACTTGTGGAAATTCTACAGATCTAAATAAAACTGTTATATGAGACTTAATATTTCATCCCATTGTGAAGTTTGTTTAAAGTGTAACAAACATATTTTGTGATAAGTAGAATAGTATTATAGACCTTTCAGCTCCTGAACCAGCAACAAAGCTTCTATATTAAAGAACTCAAATTCAATTTTTACTCATAAAACAGTTTAGAGCAAATATAAATATTATGGCATGCTTTGTCCCTGAAGACAAAACCATGTATTATACAAAAGGTTAAAATGTATCTATAGATATAAAAAATTTAAACAATAGGAAATTATCAATTTTTAATCATGTTTTTTTACAGCAATTTATAAAAATAAACAGGTTGATAGTTTTACTTGGTATTTCAGTATTTCAGGGTCAGGACCCCTTCCTCAGGAAATCTTTGGAGGAAAGTTGTTATTCACTGATTTCTGTGTCTTGTGTGTAAGTGTATTTGATATGTGTCACTATAAACAATTGGCCATGTGCAACTCTGACCAATTAATTATTAATAAGTGGTGTATATTTCTTAATTAAAAGACCTTCTTTTAGTCTCAAATTCCCAATGTTTCTTTCTGTAGCATCAATGGAAACTTGGATGTCTTAGGTGTAGCAACTATTTTTGTAGATGATTTTTGGCAGAAAATCATTAGCATAGAAGTTAGATGTTGTTTCTCTATACCCCTCTGTCCCTGCAATCCCAGTTATCAATTTATTAACTGAACATATTGTCTCCTCTCACAACTTTGGGCTCACATCTCCAGATATCCATGAACCATTAGCTACTATAATGGACAACACCTTCTTCTGGTTCAAAGGGTCTATTTACAAACAAATCTCTGGACTGCTGATTGGGGTTAAATTTGACAGGCCTACTAGCCATAATGTACATGGACCAGCATTCAACAGCTATCAGTCCTGCACCTTTTTCATCAGGTGTATGGATGACATCCCCATATTAACATCATTACACGAAGAGACTGATAAAATTATACAATATGTTCAACAGTATCAATGAACATATAAAATTTGAAGTGGAACACCTTGATAACTGCTTATCTCTAATTAATTTTGAATCCAAAATCACAGAAAAGCAGCATACAAGGGTCTATTTGTACATTATAATTCATCCTTACCCATCAAAACTAAGATGACCTTCATTAGAAATATGATTCATAAGATACACAGTAAATGTAGCAAGGCAGGAAGCAAAAACACCAACACCATACAATCCAGAAAGATCCTAATAAAGAATGGCTATTCATACCCTTTCACTAAATACTAGCACATCGCCAGACCATCTAACAAAACCCACACATCCAAAGACAAGATGTTTTTTGAAACAGCAACATTTTAATGGAAAAACAACAGCTGCAATCCACTGTACAATCTATGGAAAAATAACTGCTACAGTCCACCATATGATTTGTAGGGAAGGATTGAATATATGACTGGCACACTCCAGACTTTTTGCTGAGGAGAGTCCTAACTGAAAACAAACCAATCAAACTCATGACTGTATGATCATGAGCCAAATATTCTAACCACTAAGCCATGTGTCTTTACAATAAAAAATACACATTGCATATTAAGAACAGCTTAGAGCTGCATGTAGCCAATTGGTTACTATAGCAATGCATATCAAATGCACACACTTTACAGGACAGAGAAGTCAGCGAATAACAACTTTTCTCCAAAGATTTCCTGAGGAAGGAGTCCTAATTCTGAAATATTGAAATACCAGGTAAAACTATCAACCTGTTTTATTTTTATAAATTGCAATGTTTTGTCTTTAAAAAAATATATCTAAAATCATTTCTATATATATATGAGACAATGCTTCATGAAAACTAAAGTAAATTATTAGTTATTTCTTTATTTTGATAAATGAAGCTTGCTTATATTTAGACTCTATTTTTAGAATTCCAGTTTATATTGTCACATTTTTTCAATTTTTGTGGTGCACCTAGCTACATCTCATGGTACACCTGTATACTGTTTGAGAACTACTGCTCTACATGGTTCCACTACCTGCTAGAAATAGCAGCAGAAGGCTCTCAACATTGGATATTGCTGCAGAAAACACTATGATTAAAAAAAACTCAAGATATCCATGGTTGGAATGCCTTTGAGCATAGTTCTACTTAATTAGAATCAACTTGGGGTTAAACAAGAACTATATATGGTTTCAAAAAACTAGCAATATAAAGGAAAGGTATACAATAAATAAATGGATTACTTCTAAGCACAAATGTTGAATAAATATCGGTGCAGATGTAGCTATGCAGTAAGAAGCTCGCTTTTGACCACGTGGTTCTGTGTTCAGACCCACTGTGTCTGAACACAGTATAGTAGAAGACCATGGGCAAGTGTCTTCTACTATAGCCTTGGGCCGCCCAAAGCCTTGTGAGTGGATTTGGTAGACAGAAACTGAAAGCCTGTTGTATATGTGCACGCATATATATATATATATATATATATATATATATATATATA
>NC_069004.1:22368060-22377948 GCF_001194135.2 Octopus bimaculoides
ATATATATATATATATATATATATATATATATATAACCAGCAAGTTAGCTAATTAGAAAATCTCTATAAGAGATGAAAGCAGTAACTATACTGAGAAGTAATGTTTATCACCACTTCAACATGGCTGCTCTGTAGGAACTAACATTACTATGATTTTAACTCCAGGAGGATTCCTCCTCCAGTGAGTTATTTGATGCAATTTGCACCCGATATATATTGCAAGTAGGGGAGTGAACCCCTACCATCTTCCAGCAATGGGATCACCAGACTGTATGGTTTCAAGCTATTTGTGCTCATCTTCAGTTATAGATACTTGTCTGCTAGAGATAGCAGTAGTTTGCTCCAGCTAGCAATATATAGAAAATAAGTGACAAATGGTAGTAATATCGGTTCCTATGGAACAGCCATGTCGAAGTGATGATATACATTACTTCTCAGTACAGTTACTGCTTTCATATCTTATAGAGATTTTCTAACAAGCTAATTTGTTTGCTGTAAGATCATGTTGCTCCAGTTCACTCAGCTGTAGAAATGAGTTGTGATGTCACTGGTGCCAAGCTGTATTGGCCTTTGCCTTTCCTGCAGATAATATTGGTGGTGTAGAGAGGGGTGACTGGTATACATGTGCAACTGCTGGTCTTCCATAAACAACCTTGCCAGGACTTGTGTCTTGGTGGAGAAACTTTCTAGGTGCAATCCCATGGTCATTTATGACTGAAGGGAACCTTTACTCTATGTATTGTTATATTTCGGGCTTGTAATTTTTTTCTTACCAAATAAACACTATATACTTGTTCTTCACTTATTTATTATTGTTCTTATTTTATGTCCATTTCTGGAAATCTTCCGTCACACCCGTGACCTCTTCAGCAACTCTCCATCCCATGTCTTCTCCTGTTCTGTCTAGTCCAAATACATAAATGTATATATATATATATTGGGTTATCTCATAAATAATGCGGTTTTTTCAATTGCATGAAGTCAGAGGGAGACAGGATAAATTACCTGCATCAACTTGCTATAAAAGCAGGTAGTAATTTTACCTTGTCTTTATTCATAGTAAAAGTTTTGAAGAGTGCAGTTTGATTTTAACAGTTATTTTTTTCAAATCTATAATGGAAGTGACAAAGGAGCATATTCAGCATATTTTGCTTTATGAGTTCAATAAAGGCAACAACACAATGGAAAGTGCGAGGAATATCAATGCAGTATATGGGGATCAGACAATAAGTGTAAGCCAGTGTCAGTGGTGGTTTAAGAAATTCCAAGCCAGAAACTACAGCCTAGAAGACGAACCTCATCCTGGAAGATCTGTAGAGTTCAATAAGGATGTCCCGCAAACCCTGGTGGAACAAAATACCATTGTAACAGTTGAGGAGCTAGCAGAGAAGCTTGAATTTGGTCATTCAACCGTTCATTGACACCTGCGTGCCATTGGAAAAGTCAGTAAATTGGGTCAATGCGTTCCTCATAAACTTTCCGAGTCTAATCATGTGCAGAGAGTGAATCTATGCTCTTCTTTGCTGTCATGTCTTGCGAATGAACCTTTTTTGGACTGAATAGTTACTGGTGAAGCCGAGTTTAGTGTCCAATGAAGGAGACGTTGGCATGGGTGCCAGTCATCGAATTTGGTTCGATTTCGATTTCACTTGCCTCAACAGGTCTTCGCAAGCGGAGTTTAATATGCACATCTCTAAAGAGTGCAGGGTTACATAATCAGACTGTTACCTAACATTCTGCTGAACCCCTAGTGCAAAACTGATTGGTAAGGTTGTCTGTAATGGCTGTACACTTCAATTTATATATATATATATGTATATAAATATGTATGCATGTGTGTGTGTATCTATGTTTGGTTGTCCCCTATCACTGCTTGACAACAAGGTGTTGTTCCCACGCTTACGCAGACTAAAATTATAAACATTATTTATTAAGTTCAAAAACATAACTGATTCCATTTCCACGATAAAAATGTTAATTCAATGCATGAAGTCCAATGTAAATGAAATTCAATAAATGGCTTGTTACAAACCTTTAAAATTTGATTATGTGTAAAAAGTCTGAACCAAATAAGACACTACAAATGAGAAGGATAACCACTCCAAAACGACTCCTACAAAGAATATGAAAATGGAATGAAAGGGCTGTTAACATAGACACAGAAAGACTAGCATACAGTAGAGTTAAACAGAAAAGATTTCTGTGCTCTACGACAGATAGTTAACACTAGAGACTAGAAACCTCTTACATTGTCCCTACAACAGGGCTAGAAAGGAGAAATACAGTCTGTTATGTGTTCAACATTTGAAATTAGAAGCCTCAAACTATTTTACAGTAGAACTAGAGAGAACTTCCAGTGAAGAGGCAATGGAACTTTGAAAAAAAATCAAGTCGATTAAATTCATTCATTTTTGGTTCCATTCTGTGCTCCCATAGAAAAATAAATTGCCATCACAACTTAGTTTAAGAAAGTTCTCGCTTCCAAAAGATGTGCTAAAAAAGAATGTAACTTCCGGTAGGTCATTCACACTCCTTTTGTTTTAGATAGCCGGAAATAACGAAAATAGAACTCAACTGAAATTTATTAAAACTTCTTTCATCCACCCATTAATTCTTTCTCTTAATGTTTCAATCTCTTTAATTAATTGTCATTATTTTTTCAGCTCTTTCCTCCTACCAGTATTTATTCCTGACATTCCCTAACTACGAAAAACACCACTGTCAGAAACCAAGCAAGCAAGCTATTTTCATATGTACTCTCCACCCATCACGTAACACGTCTGCTAAATAAAAATAATGTTGAGTAACATCCACCATAAGTAGGGCTACGAACCGGAAGTTGAACATTTAGTTTGCCTCCTCCTCCTTCCCTACTTTTTCATCCTCTCACTCCTCCTTTTTCTCTTACTCAGTCTATTTCCCTGGTTTCGTGTAATTGAGCGCTAAATTCGAATCTTGTTTCACTACATTCTTATTGCTATTCAGGATATACTTTATTTTTCACCTCACCTAAACAGAAATGGAGACCTTGTAGTATTAGTAGTGATAATAGTTATTATAATAATTGAAAACAAAACTATATATGAAGTGAAAGGACCAAAGAAATCTTGGATTACTTTTTTACCGTAGCACAAAAACAAACACAGAAAATGACAGGAGTTCCTTCAGTGTTTGGACAGGTAAATAAATTACTTTTTATTTACTTCTAATTACTAACCCCTCGATTGTTTAGCGAAATATCTTCAATTTTTCAAAATAAATTTCGATATAATTGGAATGTATTCCGTCTGAAAGGTATTTGCAAAAAAAATTCATTAATAAATTTTCTGAAAGCTATGAGGAAACAAAGTCGTGACGGTGGCACACTTGTGTAGATATGTCACTGTCGTCATTATATTGTTGATATTTCTTCGCCACAGGACAAAAGATATGTTGGATCTTGTTAGATTTCTTTCGACAACTTTGTTATCAAAAATAATGATTGTTTTCCAAACTTTTTTTTATCCTCTTTCAATTTTTCACCAGATTATTCTCATAATACATGTTTTGCATGATGATGACGAAAATCGCATTCAGTTTTTTTTTTCTAGAAATTAATAATAAAGAAGGTACAAACATTCAAAGTCATTTAATTATAAGTAGTTGGAAGAAATTTAACAAGATCTAACATTTTCTCAAAAATATCAAAACGAAAATAAAAAAGTTATGTAATCTACGAAGCTTAAAATATACACATCTGAAGAAATTACGGGCGCCCAAGATAATTTGTGGGATCTATATAATAACCGATAATTTCTAATTCTATAGAGAGGCAAATTAAAGGTAGTCTAGTCTTGACATGTTGAATATGGGCATACCTACACAATTGTGCCCCACCGATTCTGTTTTCCCCATAACTTCCAGGAAAGTGAGTATTTTTTAATGACATCTTCTACAAATACGCTTCAAATGGCAATAGATTCCAATTATATCGGAATTTGTTGTGAAAAGAATTTTCCGCAGCTGGGGAGAGGAGTTTCGGAAAATTCATACAGAGTCGGCTTTGTTTCTTTATAACTTTCAGAGATACTTTATTTATAAAATTTTCTACAAATACTTTCAGAGTGTCTAGATTACGATTATATCGGAATTTAATACAAAAATAAATAAATAAATGAACATGCATCACAACTTATTTTTGGAATTTCAAGTTTCATTTTCTAGATATGTGATGTGTGTCAGCATGTATGTGTACGAGTTCACCATTCTTTTTTCATATTAAATTCCGATATAATCATAATTTACAGGCATACTCTGAAAAGCATTTGTAGAAAATTTCATTACAGAATTTTTCTGAAAGTTGTGAGGAAACAAAGCAGACTGGTGTGGATTTTCCGAAACTCCTCTTCCCATCCGCGGAAATTTTTTTTTCACTATAGATTCCGATATAATCGGAATCTACACCATCTGAAGTGTATTTGATGAAAATTTCCTTAAAAATTTATCCATTTTTCTGAAAATTTTGAGGAAACAAAGCCGAAGTGAAGCACACTTGTGTTGGGTATAGTTTTAATTTCTTCGGGTTCCCTTATTTTCAACAACACACAAAAAAAAAAAAAAGAAAGAAGAATCTCCCAGCTTTTCAAAATTTTCATTCTCTAATTTTTCTGTTATTACTTTTCGGTTATATTTATAAAGATATATATTTTAATCTTCACGTTTAAAAATCTAGACAGCGACTTATAATTCGTCCGTTCATTTGTGGATGCCTGTTAAACTAGCAGACGACTCAAAGGAGTGTTACCTCGATGCAGTCACTCGACGTACTAGAAATAACTGTCAACTCTTTCTCTGTCTGTCTGTCTGTCTCTCTCCCCTCTCTCTCCCCCTCACACACACACAACGGCTTATAAGATGGAGGGAAATAAAAAAAATAAAATATTCGAATAGGTGTAAAACAACTTGCTGCGAACGAATATGAAGAAAAAAACGCGCGCTCGCGAACGGGTGGTGGTGGAGATAGGCCTCGGAACATTCGCATCCTGAATGTTCCTAGACGCCTCACCGGAGCCAAGAAACAAAAGAAAAATAGTGTAATAGATGTAAAACGGCTCGCTCTGAACGAATATGAAAAAAAAAAAAAAAAAAATGCGCTCCCGCGAAAGGCGGAGTGGGGAGAGGACTCGGAACATTCACATCGCCACATCGTCATTCCATGGCCTCTGAATTATAGTGTTTGACCCGGTGACAAAGTTTAAAAAATAGTCTAATAGGTGTAAAACAACTTGCTGGGAACGAATATAAACATTAGGCAACGTCGTCCAAAATATACAAATGTATGGAGATTAGGATTTTTAAAAATTATTTTTCCCCCTTCAAAATTTCAAGTTTTCCCAGAGTTTGGAACAATATTCACTCGATAGAAATTTGGAATACATCAGCACAATTGTTCCTGTTCTCTCACCATCATTACTAAATATTAGATAAGTCCCTAGCCTTATTAACGATAAAACAAAATATAGTTTGCATCCATATTCTTTCTTCATTATGATTTTGGACAAGTTGGAAAAAATTTTCAGGCTGTATAGGTAAGATGCTTGCTTCCCAACTCTTGGAAATTCATTACCTGGTTAAAGATGAATTCAAGATGCTTTCTATCAGTTTTAAGTAAGAATTTTCTACTAAGTAAAAATGACAGCCATGTTTTGTGGTTCACACAATTGCTAAAGTTTTTCTTTCGATATTTTAATAATTAGATTCAGCTGAAGTTAACCTTGTTTAAAATAACACTGGGTGGTTATTGTGTGATAAAATTCCTTATTTAGAATGCTCACTAACATTAGTTGTCAATGTTATGTCTTTATGGGTGTCAAATATCTTCACAGCAGGATTTTCAGCAAGTGCATATTTCAAATTCTCCAATGCCTTTTGCCAAGCATTTGACTTAGTAAATTAGATATTTTTTTCTTGTGCAATTTGACAAATAGTTCAACCATTTCAGAATTTTTTGGTAACTATGAATTATGGAAATTTACCTATTCTAAAAATGATGCCAACTCATACTTATTAGCAGGAGAAAATACATATGGTACTTTTTGGATAAAATAAAAAATTGCACTTGTAGTGTCCATCCCAGCAGCAGTTTTAATGGTAGTAATTTGTTTGAAGTCATTATCTATTTGAATATGATGGAGTTTTGCAATAAATTTCATTGTAGCCAGCAAGTGAAAGGCACATTTGATATTAGGGATTGGACAAGAGTCCAAACAAATCTTGTGACTAGTGTCTACTTTAAAATCATTTCAGAAACACAGATCTGTCAGCTGGTATATATTCTAACAGTCCCTTAATTTGATAATTATTTGTAGAAAATATGCTTGTGGGTGCTGTTGCTATATAAGAAGCACCTGTACTGGTACCGTGTTAAATCATCCATGCTGTTACTGCGTAAAAGCACCCAGTACACTCTGTAAAATGGTTGGTATTAGGAAGGGCATCCAGCTGTAGAAACTGTATCAAAACAAACATGGAACCCAGGCAGCTCTTCAGCTGGTTGGCTTTTTCAAATCATCCAACCCATGCCAGCATGGAAAATGGATGTTAAATGTTGATGGTGATAAATTTCTGATATTCTATATTTGATACATATATTTTTTCTTTCAAATTAATACTGAGCTTATGATCTCTTTACATACCAGTATCTTCAACATCAGGCAAAATGGAGTTATCTTCTATTAATATTTAATGCATTACTTTCTAACTACACTGTAACTTTTATCTGTTACTGATAGTGATGTGATTTTATATTGAATGCCTGTTTCTAGAGTACCTTAAAAGTTTTTGGTCTTAATTGTTGATATCAAATGAAGTTACTGATAGCATTAGTGAGGGTTGGGTGATCAATGAATAGTTGGGAATTACTTGATATTATTCAGTTTAACTGGAAAGTGTTTTTTTTTCCATCTTGTAGTATAAAATACATTTGGTTTAGTATTAGAGCTTTTATCATTCAATCTGTTTGAATATCCTTCACTTTTCTTTTTAAAGCTGCAAATTAATAAAAATAGTTCTTTTTGTTGCACAGTTATCTATTTCCTAATTGGATATTTCCCTTCAATAAATGCATGTTCAATACCTCAAAAATTGCATTTAGGAAATTTCCCTTTTTTGGCCAGATGATAAGTATCAGCAACTCTCATTTTAACTTTGAGAAATATCAACTTTTTTTATAAGATTTGCTATCGTTTCTTGCTGAATGATATTCATACAGGCATGAAGTAACATTTTCCTAACTGTGGCTGTTCTAATATTTCTTGATCTTTGCAATGTATGAGACATACCTTCAATGAGTCTCATTTCTACCAATTCCTCTTCAATACCTTGGTCAAGCTTATCAAATTCACAATATTTAATCTAGTCACAAAAACAATGTCTTTTAATGAGTTCAGAGAACTGCTGAAACAGACATAAACCTGTTTTATTCTGCAATGACTGACTTTTTTTTTAGGTCTCACTATAGTCTCCCATATTTTGGTAAAACTCATCTTGTCCAGTTGTTTTCAATAGACCACGAATAACAACTTCAGTAAAGCTTTGTCATTTGTCCTCTATAAAAATTAATTTCTTTTCTTTTTCAGGCCACCATGTTTTATAATCTTTCAATTGTTTTGTTTTGTTCTAATGTTGGCTGCAAAATTTCTTAACCATGCCTCAACAAGGTCAGGGTTGCTCAACACCAATTCAGATCCTGACTTAAAAAGTTATATGCAAATACCACATTATTTTGTTAAACTGCATCAACTAAGATAGGATCTGAATCTAATAGTCCACCTTAAATGTACCTAATCATTTGCAAACATATAAAAAAATATGCACCAATATTAACATACCAATATACAGTGTTCACAATATACAATATTGAGTTCAAATTTTGGCACAGGGCCAGCAGTTTTGAGGGAGAGGGTAAGTTAACTCCAGTGTTCAACTGGTACTTAAGGATGAAAGGCAAAGTTGACCTTGGCAGAATTTGAACTCAACGTAAAGATAGATGAAATGCTGCAGAGCATTTTGTCCAGTGTACAAATGATTTTGCCAGCTTGACAGTTTCTTCACAATGTACAATGTTGATAGTATTGGTTTCACAACTTGCCCACTAATATCTTCACATTGATTAATGGAAATGTTCTTATGAAGTCTCCTTTAATTTTTATGGTTTCAACATGTGCATTTGTCACTTTACTAAGATTCATCTTGCCTTTACTGTCTCAGTTCTTAAACACTTGATTCAGAGGTTTCCAAACTTATTTTGGTGTAGAAACCATTATACAGTTTTCTAAAATTCAGAAACTGTATCTACATTTTGTGAACCATCTCCATTTTCCTAATTTTGATTAGACATTAAATGAAACAAAAATTGTTTTAGAATGATAATTTATTCATTTAAAAAGAAAACATTATTAACTTTATTGTTATACTTGGGGATGGTCATCTTTTTCTGATTAAACACATGCACTATTTATTTGATCTTCAGTTTAGCTTTATTCACAGTAAGTGTGACGAAAGAACTTTGACAAATAACTAGAAATCATAAGCCAAAGTGAAGAGCAAATAAATAGAGCATGTGTTTAATTAGCAAAAGATGACCATTCCTAAATATGACAGTATCTGTTTTAACACATGATTTCACATCAAGAATTTTGCAAAACAAATAAATAAACATAATTTGATAACTAACTTATTTTGAAAATGGTGAATAGCATTTGCTTATGTAAAATAAGTTTTTATAAAATTTTATCAAAAAACATTCTATCTCATGGAACCTGAGGATTTTTTCCACAGAATGCTGGGGCTTGTAATAACCTACATTGAGAAAGACTGCCTTCATGTATACTTTGGTACTATTGTGATTTTATATATATATATATATATATATATATACACACACACACACACACACACATACAGGTGTGTGTGTGTGTGAAAGGACGACATTAAAATAATGATGGTGACCTATAGTATCATGGATTCTGATAGGGTACACAGAGTATTTCCAATGAAATGCACAATCCAAATTTCTGGCTGTCTACACTTTTGCAAAGAGTCTTGAAGAAAATTGAAAGTCTGCTGGTGCAGAAAATCCAAGTACATCACCAGTGAGCATGTGTGTGTGTGTATGTGTATACAGGGTGTCCCGGAATTAGCTATTTAAATGTAATTAAGTAAATTAGAAAAAACAACAATCAGAATTTTATGTTTATTATTTAATTATGACACCAAAACAAATAGATTTATAAATTTTATGTGAAAACTTTATTGAATATTTTCAACATGTGCTCAGTCTGTATCCCTGCAAATTTCAAATCTACCCTAAGCACATTTTGAAACATTTTCAGGTGTTACCTCCTGCACTGTTAGCTGAATGCATTCTCTAAGTTCAGCTAAACTATTGTTCCATCCTGGGGGTGAAGATAGAGAAAATGATTGCAGCCAAATCGGAAAAAAAGCTGTTGTGGACAGATAAGCAGGATCCAACAGGAATGGAAATAAATTTATAAAAAGAATTATAAAATTTAAAATTTCTGCACTTTTAACATATATTAAACATGATAAACATAAATAAGAGAGATTAAAAAAAAAGTTTTCTGATTTCACTGAAATAGATAGTTAATTCTAGGACACCCTATATGTGTGTATATGTGTACATGTGTGTGTATATATGTATGTGTGTGTATAGATTATGTGTGTGTGTCTGTATATGGACGCAGGCTGGGTGAAAACTGCGCGGTCGGCAGCTGCCAGAGAGAGAACGAGAAGGAAAGAAGCATCAGTTGTGGCGTGCAAGAGAGACGATTGCGCTGGTATGGACATGTGGTGAGAATGGAGGAGGATAGCTGCGTGAAAAAGTGCCAC
>NC_069004.1:22377958-22379008 GCF_001194135.2 Octopus bimaculoides
TATATATATATATATATATATATATATATATGAAAACAAATAATAAATGAGTATATGCATATATACGTACAAGTATGTGCATACCTACATCTACCTGTATATATAGGTGCATATCTGGGTACAGGACATTGCAAACAAAACATAGACAAAAAAATAATAATAACCAGAGTACAGAAAACACACGGGCCACAGAGAACATTTTCCTTCATCAGCTGCCCCCATTCTAACACAGGCGTTTCGAAGAGTTAGGGCAGGACGCATCGTTAAAATGGCTCTTCCCATGGACCACAAATTAAATTTGTATACACAAATTAAACTTGTACCATGGAGGAATGTAGTGGCGAACAGAAAACAAGACAGGAAAACAAACGGAAAAGAAAACAAGACAGGAAAACAAATTGAAAAGGCTATACGGCCAGACGTGAAAAATTATGTGTATATTGAACACTGTTTATATATATACATATATATATATATATATATATATATATAGGTGCAGGAGTGGCTGTATGGTAAGAAGCTTGCTTCTCAACCACATGGTTCCAGATTCAGTCCCACTGTGTGGCATCTTGGGCAAGTGTCTTCTGCTATAGCCTCAGGCCAACTAAAGCCTTGTGAGTGGATTTGCTAGACGGAAACAGAAAGAAGCTTGTCGTATATATATATATATATGTGTGTATATGGTGTCCCCCCACCATCACCTGACAACTGATGTTGGTGTGTTTACATCCTCATAACTTAGCGGTTCAGTCAAATGACTGAAACAAGTAAAAAAAAATATAATATATATAAGCCCTCCCCCCTGCAAAAATAAACCAGGTGGTGGTGTTAAACCAGATGATGAATTAAGACTACCACTGAAGAACTCAGAATGCAAAAACCTGAAGAAATACTGCAAGGCATCTCAACTAATGCTTTAACATTTCTGCCAATCCTCTATCTGAAAGGATGAAAGGCAAAGTTGGCCCCAGTGTGATTGGAATTAAAGTGCTGCTGGGACAAATACTGCAAGGCATCTCAACTAATGCTTTAACATTTCTGCCAATCCTC
>NC_069004.1:22379406-22382643 GCF_001194135.2 Octopus bimaculoides
GAAATACTGCAAGGCATCTCAACTAATGCTTTAACATTTCTGCCAATCCTCTATCTGAAAGGATGAAAGGCAAAGTTGGCCTCAGTGTGATTTGGAATTAAAGTGCTGCTGGGACAAATACTGCAAGGCATCTTCTATGGCTCTGAAGACTTTGCCAATTTGATGTCTATATATTTAGTTAACTGGTATATGTATATAGATTTCCTTTCGTGTATAGATAATTTACATGGATATCAATCATTTTCAATAGAAGAAAGTTTGTTTATATATAATCTCTTTGTGTATAGATCACCTGTTATGTATCTACATAACCTAGGTGTATGTAAATGATATGCTGTGTATCTAACCCTTTAGCATTTAAACTGGCCATATTTGGCCAAAATATTCTCCCTGTTTTATTCAGCTAGATCTGGCCTCTCACAAATACTCTACAGTGTCATTTTAAAAATAAACAATTACATCATTGAAATCTCAAAGCTATGAGATAGTGCATGATGAATTCAAAATAATGCAAATAAGCATTACATTTAACAAAGTAATCTGAATGCTAAAGGGCTAAATAATTTGGGTGTATATAGCTTATGTGCTGTGTATCTAAATAATCTGGGTGTATATAGATCAGCCATTGGCATACTGCAGCCAATGGGAATTCCTGAATGGCATCTAATGAAAAATTACCTTGAATTTTTTTAGTGGTGTGGCCCACCTGAAGATGAAGTATACCTGACATAGCCCAGTTCTTGAAAAAGGATGCCCATGCCTTGTGTAAAAAAGGCAGATAGAGATTATCTGCCTTGTAAAAAAATTATCTGTAGGTATATAGATCATTTGCAATGCATATATGTGTATTTGTGTATAGGTTGTCAGCCATGTATATAGATAATGTATATGTATAGATTATTTGCCTGTGTATGAATAATCTATGTATATAAATAATAATCTATAAATGATCTAGTTTATCTAATAGTTCCTTATTACTTTATTTATGAGCTCATTAAACATTTCTTGACCAGGTTTTATTGAAATATATTGATTGAAATATATTGATAAAATATATTACCTCTGATTTCCAATTATTGTTTATTGTTATCTTTTATCTTTGCTTGTTTCAATCATTGGACTGGGGCTATGCTGGGGCACTGCCTTGAAGGATTTAGTCAAATAAATTGACATACTTTTTAAGTCTGGTACTTATTCTATCAGTTTCTTTTGTCTGCTAAGTTACAGTAACAAACAAAGCAACACTGGTTGTCAAGTGATTGTAGGGGGACAAACATAACACTAATACACACAGATACATTTACACATATCATCATCATCTTCGTCATCATATTTAACATCAGTTTTCCATGTTGGTATGGGTTGGATGGTTTGACACGGAACTGTCCAGTTGGGCAGCTCTCCAGACTTCAATTGACTGGATGCCCTTCCGAACATCTGCCATTTTACAGAGATTGCTGGGTGCTTTTTACATGCCACCGGCATGGGTGCAATTATGAGCACTGGCACAAGTGCATTTTATGTGGCGATGGCTTGTAAAGAACAAGCCTGTATGTATGGATGACAGTGATTTTCACTTATCTTGGCTCGTCTTCTCAAAAACAGCAAATCGCCACAACTTCTGGTCCCTTGTCATTTCCTCAGTGAGGCTCAGCGACCAAAGATCCTTTCTCACCACTTCATCCCACGTCTTCCTGAGTCTACCCCTTCCATGGATTCCCTCCACAATTAGAACTCAGCACTTGTTTATGCAGCTGTCCTCATCCATGTTCATCACATGACCGAACCAGCACAGTCTTCTCTCTTGCACACAACATCTGATGCCTCTTATGCCCAGTTTTCTTTCAAGCCTTCACAAGCCCTTTGTAGTCAAAACCCATGTTTCACTGCCATATAGTTACCCACAAAGGTGAAAGTTCTCTGAGCTTTGCCGAGCCTGTTCTTGTTCTAGTAACTTTCAGATCTTCCTCCTCCATTGCTAACTTGGTCACCTAGGTAACAGAAGCTATCTAATACTAATGCATCCCCCTCAGAAGCATTGAGGGAGTCTATTTGTATATTTTTAGTGCTTATTGTAGCTGCACATTTGCCACACACAAAGAAGACTATATTCTCTGTTAACCTTCCTGTGATACCACTACATCTCTTATGTATCCAAAACTTGCACTGGGTGCAATGTATGGATTTTCTATCAACACCCTTCTTACATATTGAGTAGGGCCGTCTCCCTGAAGGGATTTGTGATTTGTCTGTTTTCCTACTTACTAGGATTTTGTTTTCTGCTAAATTAACTCTAAGACCCTTAGATTCCATGCTTTGAGGATAGCTGCTGGAAGATCCTATTCTGAAGTTGTCTGGAAGCTGTGATTGAAGCCAATGGTAATTTTATTGAATAAATTTGCTCTTTAGTATTTCAAGATATATTTATGTAACTGGTAAATATATCTGTTAAAATGAAATGTCAGTGTTATTTTTATTTTTGCGTAATTTAGAAGACAGTTTATTCACCGCTCCCTATATATATACACATACATACATACATGAGGGGGTGCTGGGGAGGTTCTGGCTTTAAGAGTGTTGTAAAAGGCTTGGTTGAAGGTCCAAGTTTCAGAGTTTTTTTACAGAGCTTAGAAAAACTAATTAACCGATCCTCTTGTATTTTCTTTTACTCAAAGCCAGGAACTTTTCAGCACTCCCTTGTGTGTGTGTGTATATGTTTCTTTATTGCCCACAGGGGCTAAAAATTGAGGGGACAAACAAGGACAGGCAACAGGATTAAGTCGATTACATTGATCCCCAGTGCGTAACTGGTACTTATTTAATTGACTCCGAAAGGATGAAAGGCAAAGTCAACCTCGGCTGAATTTGAGTCATATATATATATATATATATATATATATATATATATATCATCATCATCGTTTAACGTCTGCTTTCCATGCTAGCAAGGGTTGGACGATTTGACTGAGGACTGGCGAACTAGATGACTGCACCAGGCTCCAATCTGATCTGGCAGAGTTTCTACAGCTAGATGCCCTTCCTAACGCCAACCACTCCGAGAGTGTAGTGGGTGCTTTTGCGTGCCACTGGCATGAGGGTCAGTCAGGCGCTACTGGCAACAGCCATGCTCAAGTGGTGTTATTTACGTGCCACCGGCACAAAAGCCAGACAGCTGCTCTGGCAATGATCATGCTTGGACGGTGCTGTTAGCGCTTCACTGGCACGGGTGCTAGTTAT
>NC_069004.1:22382928-22410947 GCF_001194135.2 Octopus bimaculoides
GCTCTTGTGTTCATAAAGAAGAAATTTTTTCATAATATACTTGCTACACACACACATTAGCTTGGTATGCTGTATATCATAAATACTACCTAGTTTGATCAACAATATTAAAACTGAATATTTTTAGGTTAGGCATTTATTATACAGGGTGCCCCAAAAGTCACTGATGAGTTTCAATTTTTAATAACTTCCTTAACTTTACAAATAAATGCATGAAATTTTGATACAATATAAAGGGCAGAATGGAAATAAATATGCATAAGACAAATTTTGCAACACCACTACATCACATATAAAAAAATGACATTGCTTAAATGGCAGCCATTTTTGGTTTTGCATGCCTGTACTCTTTCCAAAACTTGCATCATAACACCCTCAAAAATTTCACACCCCACTTCTCTGATTTCTCTATTGATGTTCTCCTTCAGTTGCACCAGGGTCTCCGGTTTGTTGACGTAAACTCTCTCTTTCAGGTATTTCCACAAGGGAAAAAACCCAGGCTAGTCAAGTCTAGGGAATGTGAAGGCCAGTTGTAGTGGGAGATTGTTCTCTCTCCAAAGCACTGCTGTAGCAACTGCATTGTTTCTATTGCAGTATGAGCAGTTGCCCCATCTTGCTGGAACCATGTGTGAGGTCTACTTTGAATAGCACACACACACACACACACACACACACGAATATATATGTATATTCACACACACACACAACAGAAGTAAATAGACACCCTTAAAATCGTTAAAATTTATTTTAATCAGAAATTATACATTCAAATTATTTATTAATTGTTACAATGTGAATATTTAATATTTAGTAGACCTGCCCCTTGCATGGAAAAATGCAAGGACCCTACTAGGCATGTTAATGATCAGATGATGAATATTCTCTTGTGAAATTTTTTGCCAAGTTTCATGCAATAATTTCAAACGATCTGACTTTGAAGATGCTTTCTTGTTCTTTATATGAAATGTCCTGTCCATTATGCCCCCGAGGTGTTCAATAGGGTTCATACCTGGTAACTGGCTTGGCCATGGAAGCTTTTTAATGCCATTCTTATCCAACAGATCTTGGATCATTTTAGCTCTATCTTTAGCTCCATCATTTTAGCCCCATCTTCCATAAATAAAGAGTCTTCTTTAATCATTTCACCACTTGAAAAGATTGGAAGGGGTCCTTTCTGCAATATGGACATGTATTTATCTGAGTTTGCCTTCCTCACACTCCACCAGCTCTGATTGACCATATCTCCAAATTTCTCCCCAGACCATCACAGAATAGCTGCCATGTTTCACTGTTGGCTGCAATCTTTTCACATCAAATTCTTGATCACAGAGTTTCCAGATCCACACTTGATGACTGTCAGAAAGTACAGCAAATCTAAACTCACTAGAGAATATGACTGTCCCAAAATGCAATGGGTGTCTATTTACTTCTGTCATGTCTGTATGTATAAGAGATTATTACTACCTCATGTGGTTTTGTGTTCAACCTGCTACGTAACATTCTATATATCTGTATCCTATCTATGCAACTTTCAGTATATAAAACCAGAGGCATAAATGATTTGGTATCTGTTATGTTATGTATAAATATAAAATCTGGAGAAGTTAGTTGTAGGTTTGTATTAGTAAAAAAAAATATGAGAGAATAAAATTATTTTCTAGAAATATAATTATATAGAAATAAAACTAGTGTATTAAGCCAGGTGAAAAAGGAAAAATTATCAACATTATTTCAGTCTCAGGCCTTTTTTTTTCAAGATAGAGGATAAATTGAGAAGAGTGAAAAATATTGTCCTTGTGTTGTTTCAATGAGCCTTTAGTGGTCATGAACACTGAAAGTGGCAGGTAGTGGGTGGGTGGGGGTTTATACAAGAGAAGAGTGGAGACGGACAGTGGGAAAATAATGGTCGGAATAACCAGCAACAGCAGGTAGTATTGACAAGTGTGTGAGAGCAGATGAGTAGAAGAGTTGAAAGGTGTATGTGTATGTTTGTAAGAAGTTGAAAGGAAAAAAATAAAGAGTTAGAGCGAAAATAATTGCTTGTTAATTCTAATGAGAGAGAATGTCCCCAAAAGAAATGTCAGTTGTTCATGAGGGAGTTGGGTGCAAAGTGAGAACCCTGATGCTGGAGTTTCTATCGAAAGACAGAAAGGGTCAAAATTTAAGTGCTGAGTTGAAATGCTGTGCAACAGGGTTAACCATCAAGGCACTGACCAAGTTGGTATTTTATGCAAGAAATTATCTACTTGGAGGTACAAGTGAAATGGTTTGCAATTTGGAAGGTAGACCCAAGACTGTTTTAGGTGATGATGTAATAGGTAAAATGACATATTAAGTTGTAAGTGGGAACAAGTGGCTGATTCACATTGTTTCCACTCATGTCCTTCAAGGGTTTTAATTTCTTACATTTGCTTCAGCATTAATACCAGTCTGATATTTTATTGATTCTGTTTATCAAATGGCTTGGCTATTATTATAAGTTTTTTTTTAATGTAAAAAGATGCAAAATACTGTGCTGTTTTCTGTTCCACCCTTGCACATGTATGTGTGCATGTAGGAGGATGCAGTTTATTTGAAATAGGTCGAAGAAGAATTTCATGTTTTAGAGAAAAAATTCAGTTTAAAAACATTTTGTTTTCTTTCTCAGATGAAGGGAAAGCTCTAAATGGTGAATTGGCACAAGCAGTGGCGTGTCTGCCTTGCAGTGTTTATCTTGACTACTTTCATTCTTCTGGGATTAATAAATAAATAAGACAGTAAACTGGTGGAATTGTCAGTGTTGAACAGGATTCCTTGGAGTATTTGTTTCGGCCCTTTGGGTTCTGTATTCAAATCCTACTGTGGAAATTCCTTGCCCAATTAACACCATGTGAGCCTTGGGTCTCTGCAATATCCATCTTGTTGCAAGTATTTGGGCTAGCTTTCCTGTTTAAGGATACATTCTCTCCCCCCTCCCTCTTTTCCACTTCTCTCAGAGGCTCTGTGAAGCATCACTATTACAGCTTTACTCCTGACCAAGCAATAAAATAAATAAAAAAACATCAGATTTTTCATCTCCTTATAGTATACATAACAAAACTCAAAAAATTCACTATAATTTTAATTTAGTTCAATCACTATGCAATCAGTTTTATTCTCTTTTGCATCCCAATATCTTTAGAAATGATATTTATAATCAATTTTGACATATCTTATCTGATGAATTTTATTTTAATGATTGAAAACAATAATAATGATGAAGATAGTTTCCCTTGCCAATGTTGTGTTTATTTTGACATTTAAATATAACATGAGATAATAATTTACTGGCTTAAAATGTCAATATTCTTGAGATTTTAGTGAATTAGATTTCTGGTTAGGAGATTGTTGCTTTATGTAATTAAAATGAAACAATACACTAGCTGAATGAATAAAGTGTTCATCTCTTTTGATTAAAGGATTATGGAAAGTTAAATGATTCCATCTGAATTACATTGCTGTCTGTGGGTTCACTACGTTGTTGTTATTTAGCTCCAGGTCTGCTCTGATCAAACAAAGTTATCCTCCAAGATATTTCAGAAGTTATAATGTCCATTTTGTTATTTTTTTTTACATGATGGCTGTGGATTTTTATTTATTTATTTTTTTAATCATCATCACCTTTCTAATGCCAATCACTTTTCAGAATGTACTGGGTGCATTTTTCTCATGGCACTAGCAATAGTGATGTCATCAAATAACTCATTAAGACAAGATTCCTTGACAGACTTGGGGTGTAGTATTGACAGAAGTGGTTTTGTGCCAGGTATTGAGAGGCTAAAGTGTAATTGAGGGACAGGGACAAGTGACTTGCTGTATAGGAGATACATGGTTACCTCAGCAAGAAATGGAGAAAGGATGGTGGAGTAGTAGTGAGGGTGTACCCTCAAGGCAGAAGTAGGGGGAGTAAAGAGAGAATATGGGCCAAGAATCAAGGATGGCTGCATGGGTAGGTTTGCAAGAGTGTGAAAGAAGAGATGAGGATAGAAGTGAATGCAGTGAAAGGTGAACATGGGTGGAGGTGTGGTCAATAATGAATCTCAGTTTGGAGGAAGGTAAGGGTAAATAGGAATGGGTCAGGTAGGAGGAGGTGATAAGTAATAATATATATAAAAAAGAGTGGGTTAGGGAAGAGCAACAATATAATAAAGCCATAGGTTTTATTATATTAAGAAATAGGGAGATGGTAGGAGAGAAGATGCACAGTAACAGAGACTGAGGTCAGAGGCCTGTAGGATGAATATAGTGACAAGGTGGGGGATGTTGATGGCCAGTATGAGAGAGTGTTCAGGTGAAAGGGGCATTCAGTGGAAAACAAAGTGTTAAGAAGTGATGTTGATGAGTGCAGGATGAATGGCAAGGGAAATGGTTTCAAGGAAGGGATAACTGATAGCACAAAAAGAGATGATAGAATAGGTGCAGTTCTGTTCTTATATAACTATGGCTAAATAAATAGTGTTGTAGTTAGAGGGATGAAAGAGGGATGTGCATTATGAAGATAAGTTATGGAGAAGGTTTGGCAGGTATAGATTGGGTGCAGGGGCACAGACATTAATTATATGCTTTTAGAACCTCATCTTTGTTAAGGTGTACAGGTCTATTTGAGGATAATGAATTGCCAATTATCTCATTTTTTTCTTGTTATCCCTTCCTTGAGGTTCAACAACTATTACTTCATTCCACATCTTCTTGGATCTCCTTTTTCCACAAGTAACACCCACATTTAATGATCAACCCTTCATGCAGCTATCCTCATCCATATGCAGGATGGTTCATGCCCAATTTTTTCCCCAACACTTATGCACTTTGTTATACATACACACTGATGTTGCACATTCAGCAGAGCATGCTAACTTCATTTTTTTCTAGTCTTCACATGTCCTCTGCATTCATGGCCCATGATTTACTACCATGTTGCATTGCTGTTCATATATGAGCATCATATAATTTGCTGCTCACTGCGAGAGAGAAGCCTTTTGTTACCAACAAAGGTAATAGCTGGTTTATATTCTTGCAACAATACTCTCAGAACATCCTCATCCATTGCTAATTTGGTCACTAGGTAACAAAAACTATCTACTAACTCAAAGGATCTTCCTGGGTATTTGAGAATATATTCTCATATCTTCTTAGTGTTTTTGTTCCTGCACATCTGCCACATACAAAGTCCACTTTCTCTTCTAATCATCTGGTAATTCCATTGCATCTCTTGTGTATTCATAGTTTGCATGGATACACTGTATGGAATTCAAATATTGAAAATGAATTTAGGAAAAAACTAATATTAGTAAATCTGTAAAGTAAAAAAAAAGGAAAAAAACTTTTTAATATTAGTAAAAACTAATATTTACTAAAACTGTTGAGTAAAAACTTGGATACAACCTTGAATTCAATGAAACTGTTCCCTATGAACACACACGTGAATATATTCACCAACAGTCACAACACATGTGTCTTTGTGGAGTGAATATATTTTCTTTCTAATATGTGTGAATGTATTTTAAAGCTATTATATATGTTAAATTTACAAAATAGCAGGAATGCGTCCTCCATTCCCATAGGTAAATAAATAAATAAATAAATAATAATAGCAATACCTTTTCCTAATTTCAGTTTGATTAGAATAAAAGTTGTCTTCTCCTGTTTTTCAATCAATAATAGAATTTGGTTAATCTTTTGCCTCTTCTGGTTCCACTGAAGCCAACTTGGATGAGTCATAATACCATTGTATGGAAGCAGCACTCAAAGAAAGATTATTACCATGTTAGTTTGCTGTCACTGATGTCGTGACAGCAGCTGTTCTTTTACTCTCCGAAATGCCAAAAAGTATTGAACTTTAAGTTTCAGATATTTCCACTGGCAGTGTAAAACTTTTGTAAGATCTTAGAACAAGTGTTACTGCCGTGCATTTGATTGAAAAGTGCGATAGCAACTTCTTTGACAGTGATATTTCAAATTCTTTTTCTCCTCTAATAACAATAATAATAATGATTCTTTTTTAATTTTTGGCACAAGTCTAGCAATTTTGAAGCGAGGGGGAAGTCGGTTACATCAATCCCATTGCTTGACTGGTACTATTTTATTGATCTCAAAAGAATGAAAGGCAAAGTTGACCTCAGTAGCATTTGAATATAAAGTCAGAAGAAATGCTGCTAAATATTTTGTCTGACATGCTAACAACTCTGTCAGCTTACCACCCTATTAGTAGTAGTAGTAGTAATTAAAAATGTTAGCACAAAGCCAGCAACTACATCAACCCCAATACTTAACTAGCACTTTATTTTATTGACCCTGAAAGTATGAAAGGCAAAGTTGATCTCAGTGGGTTTGAACTCAGAATGTGACAATTTGGAAGAAATATTGCTGAGCGTTTTGTCCAATACTCTAATGATGTTGACAGTTGTTTGGCTCCAACTCAGCTCTGATCAAACAAGCTTATGATGAAAGACCTTCCAGTTGTAGCCATCCTAATTCTGACATAGGTGTCTCATAAAATATTTATAATTACTAATGGCACAGGCATGTATGGCTAAGAAGCTTGCTTTGCAAGCACATGGTTTTGGGTTCAGTTCGACTGCACAGCACCTTGGGTAAGTGCCTTCTGCTATAACCCTGGGTTAACTAGTGCCTTGTGAGATAATGTTAGATGGAAACTGTGTGGAAGCCATCATGTGTATATATATATATATATATATATATCCGTGTTGGTGTAAGTCTTTGTGTCTGTTTGTTACCCCCTCTCCCTTCCACCATTTGATAAATGATTTGGTTTGTTTACATCTCCTTAACTTAGTGGTTCAGCAAAAGAGACTGATAGAATAAATATCAGTTTTAAAATAAAAATAAGAAAGTCTTAAGTACTGGGGACAATTTGTTTGACTAAAATCCTTGAAGGTGGTGCTCTAGCATGGCTGCAGTCCAATGACTGAAAAAGAGAATGATAAAATGAATCATTATTTTATCTGATTACACTTATATATCTAAAATTAATTAAATACTGAAATTAAGACCCTCATGACTTTTGATATGTTTAATAAAATAATAAAAAATAAAAAAAATTCAATCTGTTGCCATTAAGTAGAGATGAAATAGTTTGGTGGACAACAGTTTAAAACTATTTCTGCATTTTAGTTCAATGTAAATTTATAGCAGGTAATTATTGGTAAATACATTGTGAATTTATCATCTGAAAATTTAATTGCAAGGTAATTACATAATGAGTCAATACATCATCATGCCAGACATGTCATTGGTAAATTCATCATCATGACTCTTTATCTGCAGATGAATATTGTTAAACAATTTAAAGTTCTATTCACATAGTTAATACATTACATTTCATTAACAATGTCAGAGAAATTGTAGATTCAAATGCATGCTTTTATATTATAACATAAATTAATAAACTCTTGCTGCATGTATTTATTTATTCCCCCATTTGGAAATAAAAACACACACACACATTACTGATTTCAATCATTGAACTGTTGTCATGCTGGAGCACTTCCTTTGTGGGCATAGTTAATTTTATTTCAGGCTGGTACTTAGTTTATCGGTTCCTATTGTTATGTATTTGGCATAAAAGAACACCACTCGAAACACTGGTTTATTCCAGTAAACATAAACACACACACTAGCACTCTGTTAGATACAACAATGATGGTTCCAATTGATTTGATCAATGGAACAGCCTGCTCGTGAAATTAACGTGCAAGTGGCTGAGCACTCCACTGACACATGCAAAACCTACCTCAACATAGTTCTTAGGGAGATTTAGTGTGACACAAAATGTGACAAGGCTGGCCATTTGAAATACAGGTACAACTCATTTCTGACAGCTGAGTGGACTGGACCAATGTGAAATAAAGTGTCTTGCTGAAGAACACAATGTGCTGCCTGGAATCAAAGTCACAACCTTACAATTGTGAGCTGAATACCTGAACCGCTAAGTCACGCACACATACATATAATAGATATATTGCTAATTATGTGTAACAGAAGCAATGTTAGCTTAAAATAGCAATCTGTGTATCAGATACATCATGGAAAGCCTCAGTAAGTGTAATATTCGTTATGAGATACCATCTCTTATAGATGTACAATGTTATATTTATGTTATAAACAGATATATCAGTAGCAGATGAAAACTGTCCAGCAGGGGCAACCACATGCTGCTCATGAAGCCCAAAGAGCCAGAAATGAGCATTTAGCAAAGCTACAATGGCTGTTGGATGATTTTTGCCTGCTACTGATATATTTTGTGTTTTTTAACATTGTAAAAGATGCTATCTCAGGATGAATATTGTAGTTAATTAGGCTTCCCATAATGTATCTGCTTTAAGTATGATACACATCATCATCATCGTTTAATGTCTGCCTTCCATGCTAGCATGGGTTGGACAATTTGACTGAGGACTGGTGAAATCGGATGGCAACACCAGGCTCGTCACTTATTAGTTTCATATCAAAAGTTAAAAACTTACTCCAGAACAATTGTCAGAAATGGATGAACGGTCTATTATGACACGGGCTCTGTGTCACTGAAGACCTGAAAGTCTCTCATTTGGCTTGTGGATTTTAGGACTGTTGTTGAAAAAACATAATGATATTTATGGAAGAAATCACCCAGGTTAAAAAATTATTCCATCAGAATTATGTTCTTTGACAAAATAGCTACCCCTTTTTTGTGCACTGGTTACTCCAATATACAAGCTATTTGTTTGTAGGGTAAGGGTGGGGGAGGGATGGTAAAAGAGGGCTCATTTTAAAATCGTGTGTAGCTGTCTACATGCATGCATGTGTATGGCCTTGTATATATTAAAGTTGAGTTTATTGTTGTTGTTTGTTGCTTCTTGAGCCATGCCTGGCTCATAAAGGCCGGTTTCATTGGCATATAGGTTTCCCACCTGGATGGGATACAGGTCCGTTACAGGTGAGCTGCTAGATGCAGGAGGAAAGAGTGAGAGAAAGTTGTGGCGGCAGAGTCAGCAGAAGTTTGCCATTACCGTCTGCTGGTGCTTATGTGTTTCGCTCATAAACACACACATCGCCCAGTCTGAGATTTGAATCCACGATCCCTTGACCGCGAGTCCACTGTTCCAACCATTAGGCCATGTGCCTCCACAGAGTTGAGTTTAGCAAATCTTATATTAGTTCCTCACACCACAGAGAAGGGAAACACCAGTGAGGATGGGGAAAAGAATGAATGTTTTTATTTATGGTTTGCTAAGGTATATATGCACTCATCAGCAGTATAGCTACACACCAAAGTCTTTCAGCTATGCCCCAAAAGAAGGCAGCATCTCGGCATGACCGTAGTTCAATAAGTGAAACTAGTAAAGGGCCGACTAACATATTTTTCCATTCAGTGAAACAATAGCCAAAGATAATGGCAACATAGATTCTCATCAGAAAAAAAATTTTTGTTTCTTATTATTTAATCAACATCTATGTGTGTGTGTCTGTGTTTGTCTCCTCCCAAACCTCTTGACATCTGGTGTCTGTTTATTTACATCCCTAAAACAGAATAAGTATCAAACTTATATATGAATATAAAAAAGAATGACTAGTATTGACTTGTTCAACTAAAACCCTCCAAGGCTGCAGTTCAATGACTGGAACAGATAAAAGTTAAGGGAAGGCCAGTACCCATGATCCATTATAGGGCTTCCAAAATTAGTGGGAAGGAAGAAGAAAGCTATCATCAAACTCAGAATGCAAGAAGCCAGAATGAATATTGTAAGGCATTTCATCTGATGCACAAATTGAACTTTTACAGTGCTACTTTAACCATATAGCCACTGAAACTCCAAGACATTCCATTCATAATGATTCCACCACAAGTGTCTGACACAATATTGAGAAATCAATAGCTCTGAGTACTAGAACTGGCTTAGTGGATTATGGTTTCAGTATTTCTATCAATTTATTATGAATGGACATATTTCATTGACATTTTTTGAATAAAGATTAAAAATGCTGCTGTTGTTAGTGGATTAGTAGTGATGGAGGTGATGCTAAAGTGTGAGAATGCAAGTGTTTTTCTTTATTTGTATTTGGACATTTTCTGATTTCCCATGTGTTTTAACTTGAATATATATATATTCTTGTAGAGGTGTTGTTGGTGTACACAGTGTGTGTGTGTATTTTGTATGTATGTTTACATAAATAAATGTATGTGCATATAAGTGTACAAATCATTTAAGCATTTGATGTGTATTTCCATATCTGTGAGTGTATATATAAATTTATAACCATATGTAACCTAAATATTCTGTGATTAAATCTTCAAGATAAAAAGTTAGACATCTATTTAAACAAACTTTTGCTTTACCAATTTAAAATTAGTATATATATATATATATATATATATATATATATATATATTTCTGTCCAAGGTGTTGGGTTGAATTTGATGATTTTTTTCTGTCTCCTTTTTTCAGGAACAGCTTCATACATTGGTGAACAGTCAGCAATGTTGGAGAGCATAAAAATTAAAGTTGTAGTTGAACAACAGCTGACACAAAGGACTGGAAGCTTTCTGAATATTGTATAATGATTATTTGTGTCAGCTACCAAAATGCCAACATGATTACTGCTACTCAATGCTCTGAGAGTACTGTAAAGGCTGTAAGATGTGACAGCTACACTGGAGACTACATAGCTATGGCCAGCAGGAAGGTGATAGTCTTTGGGTGTGTTTCCAGTGAGGGTGCCTCACATTTTTGAACAGGGTCTTATGCTCAATTCAAGTGGCTATGTGAGGCTGCTGGAGACTAGTTGAACCCTAGTTGGAGAAGGTTACTGCTGAAATGCCATATGTGTGACTACAGGATTCAGCTCCTTGTCATACATCTAGAAAGTGTCAGAAGTGGTTGTTGAAGAATTTCTATGATTTTACCAGCCCCCAATTTCTTGTCTACTAATTTTCCTGATTGTAATCTCACGGATTACTATGTGTGGCATGTGGCTGAGAAAGACACCAACTGCCTACAACACCAAGGCCAAGCTGATGGCTAAGATCAAGGAGGTGATCAAAAGATCTCAGGGACACAATGAAGAACACGTTCCAAGTTTCAGAGCTGTCATGAAGCCATGGTGGAAGCTGAGGGCAGCTACTTTGAATAAACTGTTATCTGCCAACCATATTCTAGTTGATTGTTTTTGATATTTTAAAAATACTTTTATTTTAGGATGGGATAGGGTTTTTTCTTTTCTTTTATGCAAACTGTCAGATTTAGCCCAAACACCCTGTATATGTGTCTGTGTATTTATATGTATATAAATACTCATACACATACACACACACACGCATATATATATATATATATATATATATATATATATATATATATATATATGCTTATACAAAGCTAATCACAATGTGCTTCCATTTATTCCTCGATTGCACTCTTCTTTTCCATTCAGGCCTGAAATGTACCATCTTTCCATCGTCTTGGAGGTCTTCTAATTGATTTCCTTCAATCTCTTGGATACCTCATGACAACAGCACCAACCCACTAATTATTCATGAACCTTGTAATATGTCTGAAAGTCTAGCTGATATATGTGTGTGTGTGTGTGTGTGTGTGTGTGTGTGTGTGTGTGTGTGTGTGTGTGTAATATATATAGTCATCATGATCATCATCTAACATCTGTTTTCCATACTGGCATGAGTTGAACAGTTTGACAGGGGCTGGCTAGGCAAAAAACTGCACCAGGCTTCATTCACTGTCTGTTTTAGCAGGGTTTTTACCACCTTGCATAAATATATATATATATGTGTGTGTTTGTGTTCAGTAAGATTTTCAACCAAGAGTATAGCACTCAATTCAATTCCATTACTTAGCCCGTCGGTAACGCTTTTACGTGATTAGAGAAAGAAAAGAGGAGAGAGAAGCGTCCATGACATGAGGTAGAGGGAATGTAATTATAATGCTTTCATGTGATTTGTTGAAAGGAAAGAGAAAGAAAAAGAGGGAGAGAGAAGCGTCCATGACATGAGGTAGGGGGAATGTAATATTTATTACATGGTTAAAAAGATAGTTGATATTAGTGATGATATAGAGGAGGAGAGTTAAAAATATAATTTTAGCAGAGGGATGATGTTCTGATGGTGAGGTTAAAACATCTTTTTCTCTTAGTCTTCTTTAAAAAAAAGGAAATCCATAAGTTAATCCATGTTAAAGTTGTCGTATTTCTGTAATTTCAACCAATCACTGACGTCCATTCAGCCGATATACATTAAGTGCCGACTACATAAACAAACGATTCTAAAACAATTAACCCTAACCCTAACCCTAGGGTTAGGGTTAGGGTTAAAGCAAATTTAAAATGAAAAAAGCAAATAAAACGAAGGTATGGAGATTAAATACGCTTTACATCGCTTAATCAGCCAAAGGAGTAAATGTAAACAACTGAATACTTGTCAGTGATTGGTTGAAATTATCGAAATAAGACAATTTTTTACATGAAATAAATTCGAATACAAAAATATTTTTCTGTTCTATAACACAAAATAGATAAGTATACGAAGTTTGAAAGTCTTTCCGTACCAAAAACACTACGTAAAACATTAATGAAAAATGTGGCCCCCGTTTTAAAATAGATCCAACAATTTTATTAACAAAATTTTCATCTTGGTTGACTTTCTCATGTAATTTGCTTCTTGGAATTTTTTTGTTTTTATTAAACAGATATACTAAACCTGCTTTCTAAACACCAACAAAATGGCCTTGTGTTTGAGAAACCAATTGTTTTGTAGTAAAAGAGCAGAAAGGAGGGGGAGAACAACTGTTTTGCCTTGTTTGTTGTAACATTTAGTTGAACATCACTAAATAACCTTTCAGATATGATTGTTGATAACTGTGCATGTTCTTATTTGTTTGTAACTTCTCTTGTTGAAATATTGGACTAAGTTTGTGAGTGATAGAGAGAGAGAGAGATAGAGTGTGAGCAACCTATTGAAATGCTTACTTTGTGTTATTGACACTTTAAATCACTCTCTATCTCATAATTTTCACATATTTAAATATCAGCTTGAAATATTGCTCTTTGATGAAGGTTATGTATATCCACAAGTAGTTGCAGTCGCTTTTGTTGTAGCATTAAAGATGATGATAATATTTTCTTTCTAATTTCTAGGCTTGCAATTTTGAGAGGAAGGGAAAGTTGATTACATTGACCCCAGTGTTCAGCTGGTACTTATTTCATTGATCCAGAAAGAATGAAAGGCAAAGTCGATCTCACTGGCATTTGAACTCAGAATGTAAAGAGTTCAAAGAAATGCTATTAAGCATTTTCTCTGGTGTGGTAATGATTCTGCCAGTTGGCCACCTTAATTATGATAATATTAACAAAGTCAGCAACAGAACATCTCATTTAACTCACTGTCATCATCACCATTTCCCATGCTCTACCAACACTTCACTGAGCATATTCTTTCTCTGTGATTGAAAGAAGTGGTAGTTGTGGAGAAATGGAGTGCTTTACGTCGTGCTGGGCAAACAATTCTGAGAGAGAATTGAACCAGCTCCAGTGGTTGACTGATATTTTATTTCATCATAGGATGATGAAAGGAAAAGTTAATTTAGGTAGGATTTGAACTCAGAATGCAAAAAACTGGAACAAATACCTCAAAGGCATTTGTTTGCTACTCTAATGATTCTGCCAGTTGAGGCTCTAACAAAACATCTTCAGTAATAAAAAGAAAAACAAAATAAAACAAATAGAACAAGCTGATATTTGCAAAGATGAGGAAGATGGGAGAAAATGATTAGTGAAGCAGAAAACTTAAATGTGTCTGTTAGTAAACAAACTGGCAAGCTAACTAATGTTTTAATATGACCTTGGCAGTTGTTTTTGTTGTTGTTGCTGTATTCTGTGCTTCCTGTTTGGACTATTTAGGAAAGCAACAAACACAAAAAAGTAATGAGAGTAAACAAAACACTGCCTCTTGTTCATTTATCAATTTACCTTATCAAGTAGTACCACAGTGGCTCCAAGTGAGGTTTGTCTACATTTGCAATTCCCATATAACATCACCTTGTTTAAGAAATGTTGGTTAAGCCAACTGAAATTTGACTTAATGGCAGATGTCACTGCCATCATTAGTATCATCAGCTTCCTCGTCATTACCATAATCACCACCTTATCTGTATCTGCCAAGAACAAAAGAGGGAAAATAAAAAAAGAGAAACGAGTCATGCGCACACGCACACGCACATGCACTCACATGCACACGCACAAACATCTGCCCTCTCTCAAGTCATTCACACTCTCTCTCTCTCTCTCACACACACACACACACACACTCATACATGCCCCCCTCTCTCTCACACATACACACATCTCTTTTTCTATATTTTTCACTCATTCCACATATTCAACATCAATTTCAGCTGTTTCTTTTGATGTAGGTGATATACATCTGCACATAGTAGTAGCACTATACATGGAGTACAGCTTTTTAAAAAAAAATTTTAAACATGCTGGAAATGCATCTTGTATGCAGTGTGTGTGTGTCTGCATGTATGTGCATGTGTCGAAACACACACATGCATAAAACATCCCCAGCAGAAAAAGTCAAATTAAATTGCCACAGGGGAGTGGATTAACCTGTATGTATATATATATATATATATATATGCTGGCATGGACATAGTTGTAGGCACGACTGTGTAATTAAGAAGTTTGTTTGTCAGTCACATGGTTTTGGGTTCAATTTCACTGTGCAGCATCTTAGGCAAGTATTTTCTATTATAACCCTGAGTTGGTCAAAGCCTTGTGAGAGAATTTGATAGACAGAAACTAAAAGATTATTATTGCATATACATATGTGTGTGTGTGTGTGTGTGCACGTGTCTGTTTTTTTATATTTCACTTCAATGAAATTGTTGCAGATGAGTGGTGGTGATGTTGTTTCTCTCGTTACTTGCAAAACTGGGTAAAGTTAGCCACATGTAGGGTATACAGTTGCAAAACAATGCCAATAACATATTCATCTTAGAGCTTGATAGGGAAACTAGATGGGAAATTGAACATGTGCATTCACATAAATATGCATACATATATGTGTGTGTGTGTTTGCATATTTATATTTATACATGTGTCTATATGCGCAGGTGTTGCCCATTATATATATATATAATGTGTGTGTTTGTGTATGTGTGTTACCGTCTCTGTCTTAATATTATGTGATAGTTGCGAGTGAGTGTTGCTGTTATGCAAGTGGTATCCTTTGATTCCAGTCTTTTATGAAAACATATGTCCAAACCTGAGGAAGTATTACCTTGCTCGGAAAAAAGTGATGGCTGTCAACAGGAAGGGCATTTGGCTGTAGAAAATCTGTTTCAGTGACTTCTGTCAAAGGCATGCAGGCATGGAAACGCTGATGTTAAAACAAATAATGATGCATGTATGTGCTTGTGTGTTTGAGTTCATATTTCTTCTCTTCTGCACCTATATTTAGTCGTTGCAAACAATACTCTTGGTGACAGCCTCAGATAATCATTTGCTTGCTGTCCAATTCAAAAGTATGTCTGGGCTTCTTGACAAGTTGTGTAATCTTTGTAAACAAAAAACTCATTCAAATGGTGTTATTTGTTTCCAGTTCTCTGCCTAATTATATCTGGGCTGTTTATTGTTGAGTAGCCTAGGAGATTATTATGTTGCTCAGAAACAGGTGGAGTTTAGCATCAGGAAGGGCATCCCATGTAGTGAACTCTGCCCCAACATACTCTTGTCCAGTGCATACAAGCATGGAAAATAAATGTTAAAACAATGATGATGTGTGCATATGTGTGAGTGATGTGTGTATGTATATATATATATATATATATATATATATATATATATATATAATGAGAGAAAGAAAATGGAATTCATGGAACTCTTTATTCAGAAGCACTACAATCGATTTGGCCCATATGTACTGGTACCTTTGACGTGAGGTGCTGTACAAACAGTTGTAATGCATTGTAGGTGCAGATGTGTCTCCTTAGGTGACTTTTCAAAAAGTACCTTGTTTTTTATTTACTGTTTTGTTTTTTTCTATGACAATACATTTCGGTAATTGTAGTGTACTAATGAATCTTTTCTGTTTGGCTACCAATTTCCAATCTCTTCAATTTGCATTTGAATTGATTTCATAATTGGTGTAATGATGTAATTTTATATGCTAATCAATGCCATGGAATTCATTTTCGCCATAAATCAATAAATAAAGTTTGCAAATTTTGGTTGTTTTTAGCCAATTGTAAGCCACAGACACATTCATGCTTGTTTTCATAGTAACAAGCCAAATATGAGAACTCTTTTGTCTGCAAGATAGCATGTTGATGAATATATTCTATGCAAAAGCAAGTGTGTTGATGCTGTGTTCTGCTGCTTGTACCCTGGTTGAGAGATGTGCTAAAAATAACAGCTAAATAGGCATCTCCCAATTTTTATTTTTTGGTTTTTGCATAATCGTATGAATTCCCGAGTGTAGAAAAATTTACAAAAATTTTCTGAAAATCCCAATGTTATGAGGGGTTATATGTTGTGCAGAGAGAAGTTGATTTATTTACAGCTTCATATCAAAACACATCACGCACAGAATGACAACTTCCAATTCCTGTTTTCTGACTGGGTAAAAATTATCAAAGTTAAACTTCTGTAACTTTAAAAAAAAAATTTTTCTAGTAAAAGTCAAATATCTCCTGAAATTCAGCTTGGAAAACTATATTAGTATACCGAATTTTAAGATTTCCAATAAACTTTGAAATTTCCACAGTTGCAGCCAAACAAAAGATCTGCACTAAGATATGATGAAGAATTCATCAGGTGTGGACATGCATACATACACCAATGAACTGATGTCACCCACACACACACACACACACACACACGCACACGCGCACACGCACACAGAGAGAGAGCAGATGCTCATGTACCAGATATACACATGCATGCACACACACACACATCGACAAACTAATGTCTCTTACAAACCAAACCTCACTTCCTAGACAGAGAGTCACCACCAATATCCTGTCCTAGCATGTGGTTCTAGGAATTTATATATATATATCCATTGTGTGCATATGCACATGTATGCATATTTAGTGTGTATGAGTTTATGTGTATATATCTGGTATGTGAATATTCATATCTCTAGTGTATGGGTGTATGTCTGGTATGTCCTGATGTGTTGATGTGCTATATGTACTACCACTCAGTGGCAACAGTGTTTTGGAGTGAGTAACCAGATTTGTTGTATTCCAATAAGCAATTAAATTAAATGGCTCAATTAACCTTGACAATTGCATCTACTGGAGACCTGAGAATCTGCATATTATGAAAGAACATCATGTTAATTTATCAAGAGTTACTATATGGGACAGCTCATCATCAAAGGAATAAAGATATAGAGTTCTATTTCCTGCAAGATAGAATAATACTACACTACCATAGTAATGTAAGGGTGTAAGTCAAATAGGTGGACTGGATGAAGAACCTCAGTAGAATACCTTCTGCATTCACCAACTCTCACAACTCCGGACTATTTCATAGGGATACTTAAAAGATAAAGTTTATGGTACAAAACTGGCAACAGATTACAAATTAAGGACAACTATTGAATGAGAATGTGAACAAATATTGAATGAAATATTTCTTGGTGTTTGCATTTCTGTTTGCATTGCATTATCAGTGCCTTGTCTAGAACCATGGTTAGTTTGAAAACAGGAGTGCATAAAGAAATGAAATTCTGTCTGTAGCTCCTATTAACTTTTGAAAATGAAATGTTTTAATAAACACTGACTTTAAAATCATTCAGTTTGTGTTAACACTGTTTTGGGTATCTTGCTGTAGAAAATCTGCCTCAAGAAATTACATCTGATCTATGCAAGCATGAATGATGATGATGATGGTAATAATGCATATAAAATATAATCTCAATAATATGGAGAATGTATGATGATTATTGTTAAAAGACAAAGTATAGCAAAATAAATTCTTGATATACATATATATGAGAGGATACTGAAAAGTTCCTGGCTTTGGGTAAAAGAAAATACACAGATCAGTTAATTATGATTTTATTCAGTATATTCCCCTCTCAGACGCTTATTGCAGTGGTCCTTCAGTTTTGCTAAGCCCTGTAAAAGAACTCTGAAGGTGGGGCCTCCAGCCAGGCCTTTCATGATACCCTCAAAGCCAGGAACTTTTCAGCACCCCCTTGTATAAGCCTCTTCCTCCTCTACTTTTCCATGCTTGCATGGGTTAGATAACATTTGTTAAAGTAAAGTATCTACACATCACATTATGATATATGGTCAGTCAATTTACTCTGTGTTTGTTAACTGCTCAGCTATTCCACTAACAAAGAAAACAAGTATACCTCTAGTATTCCTACAATATACTAATATAGTATTGTTGTGTAATTGAGAAAAACATGGGAAACTAAACATCATTATCATTTGATGTCCTCCTTCCATGCTGACAGTTTGACAGGAGCTGGCAAGGTTTCTATGGCTGGATGTCCTTCCTAATGCCAACCACTTTACAAAGTATATTGAATGTTTTTTTTTATGTGGTACTGGCTCCAGTGAGGTCATCAAATAACTTGCAAAACATGACCCCTCAACTGAGGTGGAAATAGTATTGAAGAAGCTGGTTTTGTGCCAGATTATGAGAGGGTAGAGTATGATAGAGGGACAGAAACGTGTCTTGTTGTGGATGAGATAAATGGTTACTCCAGTTGAGAGAGAGAGAGAGAGAATGGGTAAGATGGTGAAGATGTGATGGGGCATATTCTCAAATTACAGGGAAGCATATGTAAGGGGAATCAGGGATTGGACAGGCTGGGTGTATAAGTTCACTAGATTGCAAAAGGAAAGGTAAGTGGAGATGAAGGGGAAAGTGGTGAGTGGACACGGGTGTTAGGAGGATATGTTGTGACATATCATGTGCAGATCGGTTCATGAGGGAGAGTGGGTGGTTGAGGGGAAGCGAATACTCTGAGCAGTGAACATAGGTGGAAGGAAGTGTTAGGAAGATGGTTTGTTGAGTATAGATTGTGTGTGGAGATACGGATATAAAGGATATACTTTTATGGCCTCAGTATTACTTAGCTAGATGGGCCTTTTCAAACACAGCAAATTGCCAATCATCTTGGTCCTTTGCCATCTCCCCTGGTGCAATTAGCCCTTCAGCATTGAAATTACTTTGTCAAGCGTAATGCTTATTTATCGTCATTGTTTTGAATCAGTCATAAAATATCTTGTAGCATCAAGATTTTGATGATGTGATTGTTTAGTTTCAGAATGACTGCAGGGTGGATGTGAAAGGCCAGATCTGGCCAGTTTGAACATAAAACAGGTAGAATATTTTGGCTAGAGATGGCCAGTTTAAATGCTAAAGGATTTAGTTGTTTTCATCAAAACGTAAACCAATGAATTGGACAGAATCTTTTGGCAAACACAAATTTTGAAAATAGATCATTCAGTTGTGCTTAACTTTTAGCATTCAGTCTGGCCATATCTGACGACCCAAACATTTTACCTGTTTTATGCTTGAATTGGTCAGATCTAGTCTCTCATACCTACCTTACAATCACATCATTACAATTTAAAAGCTACAAGATAAAGCATATTTAAAACAATGTGAATCAATAAGAATTGCATTTGTCAGAGAAATCTGAATGGTGAAGGGTTAAAGGCTTTGCTGGGGCACCATCTTGAAGAATTTTTATTTGAATGAATTAACCCCTGTACTTTTTTTTAAAGCCTGCTACTTATTCTATTGGCTTCTTTTGCCGAACTGCTCAGTTACGGAGATGTAAAATCACCAACATCTGTGATGGGGAGAACAAAGACACACACGTATACATCTATCTATCTATCTATCTATCTACACAATGGGCTTCTTTCAGTTTCCATCTACCAAATCCATTCCAATCTGAAGCTAAAGTAGAAGACACTTGTCCAAGGTGCCTTGCCATAGGACTGAATCTGGAACCATGTGGTTGGGAAGCAAGCTTCTTACCACACAGCCATGCCTGCACCTTTGTATATTTGAACCATTTTACCATACTTAATTTTATTAATTTAATTTAGTAATTAATAAATTTGTACAACTTCTTTAGAAAATTACTTCAGTATGCATTTGTAATTTGTTTTGATAAAATACAAAAACTGACAAAATATGTGCTTTATATGAAAAAAAAAAAGAAAAAAAAAAGAGATAAATAGAAAATTGAAAATGGATTCCAGATTTAAATTTAGTATCTTAGAAATACATAGAATCAGTCTAAAAATCCATGTCACTGTAAATGGCTAAGACTGGTATAAAATCTCTGGATATAGACTGCCTGCAATGTATATAGATAATCTTTGTGTAGGTAATCTGTGTGTATATAGAACAGCTGCCATGTATCTTTTATCATTTACCTTTTCTTGTTTCAGTCATTGACTGTGGCCATCTTGGGGCTCTGCCTTGGAGAAATGTAGTTTTATGAATTGACCCTACTACTTGGTTTTTTTCTTCTAATAGTCTCTTTTGCCAAACTGCTACTTTTATGGGGATGTAGACACACCAACACTGCTTGTCAGGTGGTGGTGGAGACAAATACAGCCATAAAGGCACACACACGCACAATGGGCTTCTTTCAGTTTCCATTTACCATATCCACTCACAAGGCCTTGGTTGGCTCAAGGCTATTGTAGAAGATACTCAAGGTGCCATGCAGTAGCACTGGACCCAGAACCATGTGGTTAGGTAGCAAACTTCTTACCACACAACCACACCTGTACCTATGTATATGTAATCTGTGTGTATACACACTGATGTGCTATATACATAGATGATGATCTATATATACACAGCAAATGATATATATAATCTACAAAAATACAGATGATTATTGTATTCACAAAATATCTAAATACATGGCAGATAATCTACTGAATATACATACGTATAGACAACTTACCATGATATAGATAATACATGTATGTAGATAATTTTCTGTATTTGCATATCACTTTCTTTGAAGATTCCTTTAACCCTTTAATGACCATAACTTTTAATGAAATAAATGAATTGATTAATGAAATATTTTCTGCCTGTATTTTAGTTAATTTTTAAAATAATCAAGAATTTGGAGATGTAAAATAACTAGTTTCATTTATTAGTTTATCAAACTGGTGTATGTGATAATGTAATTAAAGGCTCTTAATAGAATTATGATGGAAGATTTTATTTTGAATATAAACTCTTTAAAACAGATTTGTTTCATAGAACTAGAAGTTTTAATGACTTAGTCAGAAAAGGAAGGGTAGCACCTGCAAGTTATCCTCAGCCCGGATGTTTACAACTGGGCCTGGATATTTACAGCAGATTAGACTCTGCTAAAGCCATCAGAGAACCAGGTAGTGATGTTAAATCAAGGGATAGATTAAGTCTACCATATGAAAATAAGAGCTTCCATACAGTTCCCATCTATTTAATTTCACTTACAACCTGGAGTTATGAAAGATGACATTTACCATGGTGCATCTCAGTGGGAAACCAGAATAAAGTTATTTGTTAAGCAAATTTCTTAACTATGAAAGTGCAATCTGTGTGTCCCGGTTGGTATTATCCCTGCATTTGTTGTGTATACAGGCATTCTCTTTATGTATGTAGCACTGATGGGGCAGCAGGGTTGGATGCTCTGTGAAACTAACAGACTTTAAATGTGATCAGGTGTTCAGGTGCCACTTGTCTAATAAGCCTGAATGTGAGATTTCCACCCTCCTAAACATCCCTACGTCTGCTGTTTCCAATGTAATAATGTAGAAATGGGACGTGTACAACTGAAAAGCATTTGGAGACTGTCGACTGTTGAAGAAGGTCATATAGCATAATTGTCTATCACCCCTCACCAGCATCACACAGGAATTCCAAACTGCAGCAGGATCTACTCCAAGCATCATGTCTGTTTGGTGTGAGGTGGGGAAACTTAGTTTCCATGGGGACAGCTGACTTGTAATTGATGAAGAGGTCTCGGCAGGCTGCTTTTGGTGGAACACTGTGTTGATTCTTCCTCTGTCTGTGATGCTTAAATGAAAGTCGAGTAAGGCGAGGGAACCATCATCGTTCAGGTATTTGATGGTGAAATTGATGTACTGGTCCATGTCATTGAAGCTTTTCAGTATTGTGTAGGCATTCTCATGGGATATAGTGAGCATGAAGATGTCCAGACACCTGTTGAAGAAGGCACATGAGCAGCAAGTACTGAGTGCTCTATTCTCCAACTGGAGTATGACATTGATAGTCCAATCCAACTGAAAGAACACTTAACTATTAATGTGTCTTCTACAAGCACTAAATCAAATGTGGCAACACCACCAAAGAGAGATGCTTCCATACTGACTATGGAGAGGAATACAAGAAATTTCCATATCAAGGGATCCTTACTGATCTCCCGGCTTAACCTGAAGATTAACAGTCAGTTGGAGTTGGGCTAATGGCTCCTATAAATTACCAACAGCCCCCTACATTACTGTGGCTATGACTAGCAACATCATCACTATGACAGTGATACAAACATCATTTTTGCTCTCAGCATAGCTACTACCATTGCCATTGTCTGCCTTGATGAAGTTTGTTGCTGTTGCCAGCACCAACTTGTCAATGACTACCACAAGGTCATACATCTCTGACTACGACCATCACATTTACCACCACTGCTAAGAGCTCCATTGTAGACAACACCATCACTGACTAATACCACAGCATTTACCACCATTGACAACCACCTCCACCACTACTACCAAGCTACAGCCTGTCTTCCACTATTGCCCTCTGTGTGACATCTACAGCACCAACAACACATCATTTGGGGAGCTGCTTTTCCTAGCACAATCACTAAACTAAAATGGAGCCACTGCCCATCCAGCTATCCAAATAGTAGGATCTACTTTGGCACATTCCTCTGACTGTACACCTCTAAAATTGAGCATTTGTGCCCAAAATACATAATGGCTTTTCAATTTTCATCTCTGCATTGTTAGGCTTCCTCATTTCCCTTTTCACACATGCACGCACGCACGCACGTGTGTGTGTGAGTAGAGTAACTAAAAAAGAGAAAAATAACCAAAGTGTGTAGTATAAATGTATCCATTTATGAAAGTTGAGGCAATTCTCATACATACATACATGTACTCCACACAAACACATTTTATACACACACACACACACACACACACACACTCTACCATTTCATAATAAACATGAATGATAGGATTGCTGCATGTTAATGATGTCATCATTTATGGATTTTGCTATTGGCTCCAGTTTTCTATTTTTTCTCAACAATCAGGAAGTTTGTCTTAGTTTATCACTGGTGAGTTCTTCATCTGTGTTTTTTAATCTTTCAGCTGAGTTGAGCTATTAATACCATTTTGTTGATTAAGCTGGTGTTTTTTCCGAAAGGATGGTTTTGTTGGGGTAGGAATTCTATATAAGATTAGTTATGTTGTGAATATTTTCCTATCTAATTTAATCGTGTTTTGTGTGATGTAATGTTTAGCAGTAACTCTTTGTTCTAGATGCATTGTCAACCAATGAAAATGTGTTGTATGTTCAATGCAAACTCTCATGAAGTCTGCAACTTTCAAGATTGCATATAAACATATTTAAACCTTGTGTCAGTCCTGACTATACAGACCTGTATATATATATATACACATGCACGCACGCACGCACGCACATACACACACACACACACACACACACACACACACACACACACACACACACACACACACACACACACACACACACACACACACACACACACACACAGATACTTGCTCACTCATTCACTCTGATCAAAAATATCTGGATACCCCATGAAACGTGTGTTTATAATAGAGGGTGACACAGTAGATCATAGAGGCTGACTGGTCAGTGTTCTCAGTAGCCACCAGACAGTGCTAGGCAGCAGGGTTGGATGCTCTGTGAAACTAACAGACTTTAAATGTGATCAGGTGTTCAGGTGCCACTTGTCTAATAAGTCTGAATGTGAGATTTCCACCCTCCTAAACATCCCTACGTCTGCTGTTTCCAATGTAATAATGTAGAAATGGGACGTGTACAACTGAAAAGCATTTGGAGACTGTCGACTGTTGAAGAAGGTCATATAGCATAATTGTCTATCACCCCTCACCAGCATCACACAGGAATTCCAAACTGCAGCAGGATCTACTCCAAGCATCATGTCTGTTTGGTGTGAGGTGCGGAAACTTAGTTTCCATGGAAGAGCAGCTGCCCATAAGTCACACATCACACAGACAATGTGGTGATCTGATGTTAGGGTGTGGGTGTGACGAATGCCTGGTAAACAATATGCATATATATATATATATATATATATATATATATATATATATATATATATATAGCCTTGGCTATTTCTAGGTGCTGAGGGAACTTGCCTCCTTTGTCAGTCATTAAGATAAGGTGCTTCTTGTGGCTACGAGTTGTTTTAACTCTTATTTGTAGCAATTCTGGTGCTGACTTGTGCCCTCAGCCACTTTTGTGACATGTATATTTCTGCTTTTTGGTTGTAAAATTGCGAACAAGTCACCCTTGTTATTTATACAAATGTGTATGTGTGTGTGTGGAGTTGGTTAGCTTGGGATATGGACATGTTCTGTGTTCATGAAGAGCCAGGTTAACCTGTTATAATGTGTGTATGTAGACTAAGTGAATAAAAAATACAATTTGTGACACATAAGTATGAAATATATATTTTATCAACAATATATATATATATATATATATATATATGTATGTATCTTTTACATAGTTTACATCATCACTCAAAACCAAGTTAATGGACCATTCCCATGGATTTGAGAAATAATTAGACAGTCATACAGACTGACACAAAAGGGCTCTTTTGTGTGAGTATCTATAATTATTTTTCAAATACACCTTAATGATTGCTGTAAAGTTACTGGCACCCTTGGGATGCTGAATGTTGGTGCCCTGGCAAACTGAATTTTGGTATCCTTACAGATGTAATTTAAAATTTAAAATATCCTTTTCAAGAAGTAAAAACTGAAAATATAGGAATTGGGTGGCTATTATATTTTAAGTATAGGAATTATTTTAATTTTTCCTTTGTTTCTCGGATCCCAAATGCATGACATAACACCTACCCCAGCATGTCGTACGCCAGACAACAGCTTTTACTACACATTTATATATACAGAATGAAGGTGTGTAGTATAGTTGTTAGGGTATTTGGTTCACTGTTATAAGATCACAAGTTCAAAAACTGGCAGCATGTTGTCCTTGAGCAGGACACTTTATTTGCTGTTACTCCAGTCCACTCAGCTAGCAAAAATGAGTAGTATCTGTAATTGAAAGGGCCAACCTTGTCACATTCTGTGTCATGCTGAATCTCCCTGAGAACAACGTTAAGGGTACATATCTGTGGAGTGCTCAGTCACTTACACATTAATTTCAGGCTGTTCTGTTGATCAGATCAACCCTTATCATTGTAACCGATGGAGTGTCAGTTAGTTGTTATATATAAACATTTTCAGAAATAATGTATATATAATTATAGGAACAGGTGCAGGCAAGCTGTATTAAGAAATTCAATTTGGAGCTTTGTGGATTAGGGTTTTTCCCACTGCATGGACACTGTTGAATGATGTTTTCTACAGTAACTATAGGTGAACCAATGCCTTGTGAATTTGGTAGAAGGAAACTGAAAGAAGGCCTTGTGTGTGTGTAATATATATAATCAATAGCACAATCAGGGTACCCAAATGCATAACCAGCAAAATGAAAAAAACTTGGTGAAAATACTTTTTTTGCTGTTTGTTACAAATTTTCATTTGATGTAAGAAAAATTTTAAATTCTTGATCAAAATGTGCATAAATTAGCATTTTAACTAGGGGTGTCAAATTACATAAAAATTCCTAATAATAATAAAAGGATAAATTTTTTTTTCTTCTTAAATTGCTTGTAAATATTCCTGATAAATACCTCTTTCATTCACCATTAGTACATAACCATAACATATTATGAAATATGAATTAATTTTATATTTTATTTAATCAAAATAGACACTCAATTTTGAAGACATTACTTTGAGTTGATATTAAACCACTTTCATATATATTTTATGATATTTTGCATTAGTAAAAGAGTTACAAGTTGAAACTTTCAATGAATTAATAACTTATATATGTTGGCCATTATTAAGAAGTTTTATGAAATTAGGGCTGACATGTTGGAAGATATGGTATTTTTCATATCTAAACATAGATACAGTAATGAATTTTGAAATTTATGTTGACATGAGTCAATGAATTTTGAAATTTATGTTGACATGAGTCAATGAATTTTGAAATGTATGTTGACATGAGTCAATGAATTTTGAAATGTATGTTGACATGAGTTGATATCCTAGGTGTGACACTTTGCTTCCCTCTGCTTTGCTCTATGCCTAGCCACTCTCTGTCTGTTCATCATCATCATCTTCTCTTGAGAAGCCTGTTGTTCCTTGCACTTTGCTCAATATCGAGCATTTTGATTCCTTTTCTTTGCATTCTTTGCTTCATCCCTAATGTCTTCTCTTGTTAGTCTACCTTTCCTTTTCATGGCATCCTTTTTCTCTGTGTATCTTGCTCTTTGCTTTTGTAATATTTCTTCTTTCTTCTGTTGATAATTTGCCTTGTTTTGAGCTGCCCTTTTGTCCTTTTTTTAATTTCATGTAATATGCGGGCCTTTCAACACCATCCATATCGTGAAAGTGTTGTGTATGAATCTGCATTGTAAAAGGACATTATGAATGTATAGTCAATAAGTATCTTTAGTACATATACTTCAGTTTTAAATGGCCATATTTAAAATAACATTTGGGATCATATAATTCAAAATGCAATAAATAATGCTAAAATTACTTCTATTCAAATGTTCACCCTCCTCAGAAAACAATCATATGACCTTGAGACATTAGGTCAGTCTTTTTCATCCGCAGCAATATATAAACATATAGTAATTTAAGTTCTTATTGCTCAAACTTGCTAAAATTTTCACACAGTGGATCACTACATGCGTACAGTTTATGCTTAAAAAAATGAAGGATATTGAATAAGGGAAAGAAATGTTTTACCTTGACAAATAATGATGTGTGTCACCGGAAATTCTGAAAAAAACAGGTGAACTTTTTTTTCCTCAGCATTTGAAGATGGCTGAAAACTCAAAACTGCCTGAATGTATATTCAGCATACCACACTGCAGTGTGTGTTCAGTACTTTCAGTAAAAGTAGAAAAAAAAAAAACTGTTTCCTCATGTATGGCCATATAGCATGGGTTAAAAGTTCACAAGGTTGCTTAAATGAGCCAGCATTATTCTCCTATCATAAGCATGACATCTGACTTCATAACTTTCTCGAGTAGAGAGGGTCACTGTTGTTTATTGCCTGAGAAAAACCCATTAATTTGATACCAAACACATAGAGATAGTCTTGAAATTCAGACCTCAAAGCACTTATTTTAATGCATTGCATGGGTTTTGGGGGACTTTCTGTCAAGTAATCTGAAGTAATTAACAGCAACTATAAGATCATCAATTGTGTTTAAATACTTGATTATTGATATCTAAGCATACTACATGTGAATTTTGAAGTCAGTTGGTGCATTTTCTAAGAAGTTACACCTGTTTAAAGTGAAAAACCATGTTTGGGTACCCTGATTGGGCTATATATATCTCATGTTTGTAATCCTTCATGTTAAGCATGTCTGACTATTTTGCTGTTTGTTGTTTGTAGGACTAGGGGAAATTTTATCTTACTTGGGAGCAGGAAGATCATCTGGCCATGGAAAATCTACCTCAGCAAAGTTTGATCTGATATATACCAGCATGAATAAAGAACATTAAAATAATGATGAGGGTAATTGTGTGTGTGTGTGTGTATGTGTGTATATATATATATATATATATATATAT
>NC_069004.1:22411700-22412895 GCF_001194135.2 Octopus bimaculoides
TAGGTACTGGAGTGACAGTGTGGTAAGAAGATTGCTTCCCAACCACATGGTTCCGAGTTCAGTCCCATTGTGTGGCATCTTGGACAAGTGTCTTCTACTATAGCCTCAGGCTAACCAAAACCTTGTGAGTGGGTTTGGTAGGTGAAAACTGAAAGAAGCCTGTCATAAGTATATATACATATATCTAAACCATAAAAAGTCAGAAGGTATGAGGGACGAATATATTTATCTAACCACTTGGTATTCATAGGATTACAGATGTTTTGCAGCCTTCATCATGTAATAATTATGTCTGTGTATGATAAATTTTACATTTCTGCATCAATATGCATGCTACACATTGTACAATACAATTGTACATTTAAAAATCAAGGCAGATATAGAAGGCTAGTTCTTAAGATCACCAGAACATCTTGATTACACCAATGCTTCAGTTCTGCACATACTTACAAAATTTTCCTATATAAATATATATAGCGATAAATATATGTATGTGTGTGTCTTTGTGTCTGTGTTTGTCCCCCATCACCACTTGACAGCCAGTGTTGGTGTGTTTACATCTGCGTAACTATGCAGTGTGACAAGAGACTGATAGAATAAGTACCAAACTAAAAACAAAAAAAGTCCTGGGTCGATTAATTTGACTAAGAATTCTTCAAGGTGGTGTCCCAGCATGGCCACAGTCTAATGACTGAAGCAAGTTTTACGCAGTTCGATATTGTCAATTTTTACCTGTCAATATCTAGGCTTTTGCTTCTAAAAGCATCAGACTTCACCAGGCAGTATGTCATCATTGATAGCTCGGAAATAGATATTATCCTGCATGCAAGGAAATCCCTTCTTTTTTTACGATGATTCCACCTGGGTCAAAAAGAGTGACGATTCTCTTTTCGATGTACTGATGGGGATATATGATGGGATGGAGTTGTGTATGCTTATAGGAACTTATATTTTGCATAATCTGCATCTAGAATTCCCTTTTATAAATGCAGGATTATACAGGGATAATAGTTTTATAGTCACCCATAATTTAAACAGCCATGAGCTAGATAAACCTAGGAAGAATCTGATTACTTGGATTTGCAATTAGATAAATTTAAACCCTATTGCAAGCTCAATGAAAAGCTATGTTATATTAGCAAAAAAAATCCACTCACAAGGCTTTGGTTGGCCCGAGGTTATAGTAGAAGACATT
>NC_069004.1:22412995-22413874 GCF_001194135.2 Octopus bimaculoides
ATATATATATTTACGTGTATATTTATTTGTATATTTGTATGCATGTCTATATTTGTGTTTTTGTATGTATGTTGAATTTATGTAGATATGCATGTTGTTTTATATGTGCACATTTGGAAGCTGAACAAAGTATCTAACACTCGTTAGATACTTTTTAGGAACACCAACTTCCAAATCATCTTACTCTCTTCCTCTTTCTATTTTCCCTTTCTCTTTCTAATTTTCTTTCTTTCTCTTTTATTTCTTTTTCTTTTCCCTTCTTCCACTACTTGTTATTCTGATTTTCTTTTCATTTTCTTTCTCGCCTATAACAACTAAGTTGTATAAGCATACACCAGGAGGTATTATTTGTGTGAGTGTGTGTGCATGCACACATGTATATATATTTGTATATATTTATGTTTTGCCTATATTTGTCTCTATATGTATGTAACCATGTACCAACGTCTGTATGTTTAGTGTATATATGTATGTATAGGTTGTTTGGTATGTGTATGTATTGCTAAATATATGAGTATTTTAGCGTGCAAATTCTTTTTTTTTTAACAGATATATCTATTTAAATATTATTATTTTTTTCCACCAATTATTTACCCTGTGTATTCAGGTCTATTTTCTTCCTACATAAACTGTTTTTGATTTAAGGTTCTCTTCGATTTTTATAATAATATTTTAAGCCGCAATTGTAATTTCATGCAACCGGTTATTGAAAAGACCATTAGTTGAAAGGACCAATGAAACAAAACCATTTTCAAATGTGTATCTATCATATAACCTTATTTTGTTCCATTTGAAACAAAATTGTCTGACAAACAGGAATGTGAAACTCCGAGTAACAGTTTCTGTGATATTTTTGCTGCTTTTTAATAGTGTATATAT
>NC_069004.1:22413980-22415351 GCF_001194135.2 Octopus bimaculoides
AGAATACGTACACCACCTGTTTGCACGTAATCCTAACGCTAACCACCGGGTGTATGTATTCTTTACTTTCGTTATATATATATATATATATATATATGTACATACACACACACACACATGCACATTTGCATAAATACATACATAATTTTTTACTGTAATTGTCAGTAATTTCCTGTTCAGACCCTCATCCTCTATTCTGATCAACTGCAACTGTTTCTGTATACCACCCACACATATTGCTGCCATTCAGTTCACCTGCAGCTGGTCCATAATTAAATAGCAATTCACTCACATCAGCTGCATTTGCATTTATTCTTTGCCAGCTCTGTTACTGCATTCTTCATGTCAATAAAAGAGATGCTGTTGGGAAAACTGTTGATTGAGTATACCTATGACCATCTCACCAGGACCATCTCATCTTATGTGTATTTTTAGAATTATATTATTGAATGGATCTCCCTTTTTTTTTAATTGTGGCAATGGGGTGTGAATTGAAAGGGATTTCACTGCTTTTCCCAGCAGGTTGAATGGATTGATGCTACCTCTAGCAGTCGAGTGCCCATCATTGACAAGACCAAACCAGGTCAAAATCACATGACTTGGTGGTCTTAGTGCTGGAAATAGTGGGGAGTTATGTCCTGGTTGCGATATAAATAAGATTGCATTTTGTGCCAAAAAGACAATATGAGCGTTTCTCTCATGGTAACTACTGCAGTATAGTTTGTTCTAATAGAACATCTACACTTAAATGGGGATAAATATTACTTCTTGGTATTAGTACTACCTCTGTCACTAATATATATTAGTGTTTAGTCCCAATTTCTGATTGCCACGGATAAGTAAACCCTCTGGTCAAAGGTGTTCCTGCCTTCATCTTGTCTTTGCTTTTCTTTTCTATGAAATTTAGTTAGTATTTCAGGCAGGTTAAATGGCCTCATAGATGTACTCTCATTAGCTGATCTTAGTGGAAATTTTAGTGCTACTTATGGCAGGGTGAGCAATCACTTTCTTGTAGGCTTCACACAGTAAGGTAAGTTTGAAGAAATATGGCAAGTAGTTTCAGTGACCATTTTATTATCTCTGTGAAAATATGGTTACTGTTTCTAACCATGAGTTATTCTTTTATTCTTTTACTTGTTTGTCATTTGACTATGGCCAAGCTGGAGCACCACCTTGAGGGGTTTTAGTCAAACAAATTGACCCCAGGACTTATTTGCTTAAGTCTAGTACTTATTCTATCAATCCCTTTTGCTGAACCACTAAGTTACAGTGACATAAGCACACCAACACCAGTTGTCAAGCAATGATAGCAGAGGACAAACAGACACAAATAAATATATATATATATATATATATATATATATATATATA
>NC_069004.1:22415649-22424567 GCF_001194135.2 Octopus bimaculoides
GTATATATATATATGTGTGTGTGTGTGTGTTAGTATATAAATGTATATATATATATGTGTGTGTGTGTGTGTTAGTATATATATATGTATATGTATATATATATGTGTGTGTGTGTGTGTTAGTATATATATATATGTATATGTATATATATATATGTATGTGTGTGTGTGTGTTAGCATATATATGTGTGTGTGTGTGTGTGTAAAGGGTTGAATGAAGTTATAGAATGAAGTTCTACAAATCCAATCATATTTGTCAAAAATGGAGGAGATAAGATGTTAAAAAGTTGTAAGTTTATTCATGCAGACGATTGTTTTGTACAAAGGGATAAAAATTCATTTTCAGAATCTTGAATTATCAAAGTACTCAGATACGAAAGTCAAAAGTCCAACTTCTCAGCTCTTTTTTTAAGTTCTTATTTTTTCTGCACTGATGAGTACTTTGATAATTCCAGATTCTGAAAAATGAATTTTTATCTCTTTGAACGAAACAATTGTATGCATGAATAAACTTCTTACAACTTTTTAACATCTTATCTCCTCCATTTTTGACAAATATTATTGGATTTGTAGAAAAAGGCTTTGGTCAACTTGAAGCTATAGTAGAAGTCACCTGCCCAAGATGCTACATAGTGGGACTGAACCTAGAACCATGCGGTTGGGAAGCAAGCTTCTTGCCTATTTTTTTAGTTGTTGCTGTTTAATGCACCCATCCTGGTTAGAGCCAATTGTGTAAAATTATGATTGAGCATTCCAACCATGGCCATCTAGTCGCTTTCTTTTCATATTTTGTATCTAGAAATATGTAGGGTGTGATATGAAGATTTGCCTGCTGTTTCTAGCAGGTCAAGCCACCATGTATAGGTTTAAAGGGTGTTGAGTTGTTTAAGTCCAGATCAGCTCTGATTGCTTAGACATGATCAAAAGTATTCCATCAGTGACCATCCTGTCTTGTTTTCAGGCATAATATATCTAGAACTGCATTATCAGATTTGTCCTTATTAAATAAAAAGTAGTTTAGGCTTGATATGTCTGGTAGATCTATTTCAGTGATTAGTAATTATAATCTCTCTTCAAGTCTTGAAGAGAGAATATAATTTGGTCGAGTTTCACCTCCGTGTTCTTATAACTTGCCTTATGACTCTGTGAACATACAGGTAAAAAACTCCAAAATAGCAAGAGACTGACACACCCAAAATAAAGATATTAATCTCTACTATGGCATTGAGTACTCTTTTTGCTGACAGTCAGTGTTGAATTTAGATGCCCTTGAAGATTCCTCCTAGATGGGATGCCACTCCACTATAAGTTAGCCTCAGCTGCTGGTGATGGTTCTTATTTTCAACAAAGTGAACTGGAGTAACATGAAATGAAGCACCTTGCTCAAGGACAAAAAACGCCACCAGCTCAGGTATCAAACCCACAACCTTACATTCATGAGCACAACACTCTGACTGCTAGGACAGATACCTTCACAATACACACACACACACACACACACACACGCGCGCGCATGCAATGTATAAGAATAACGAATCTAACTAGAAAAGAAAGAATGCTAAATAAATAATGTATTAAATTTGTTCAAAAGAAAAACTTAATTCTTTTAATTTCTTTGTTTCGTATGACATTCAAATCAATTTTACAGAATTAAAATAATTAAAATATGCATTTTTCTAATCTCTTTTTGTTGGAAGCATTCCAGCTTAAGATAAATATTTTATTTCATTAGAATTAATATGTTGAAATAATTCATCAATATATTTGAGGCATTGAAGATGTCAGAAGAATGAAATTTGAGATTTGAATTCAAGATAGTACACATCCAACCTGATTTTACTGGTACTTATTCACTGATAGGTACAGCATAATTTTAACTCAAAATATAGAACTAATTACTAATTAGTTTGTCCAATGCTTTTCTGTTTCTTCTCCCCAACGATCTTTATAATAATAATAATAACAATAATGGTGATGATGATGATATTTCTATTAAAGGCACAAGGCCTGAAATTTGGTAGGAAGGAGCTAGTTAATTACATTGACTCCACTGCTCAACTGGTACTTATTTTATTGACCCTAAAAGGATAAAAGTCAATTCACTGTATTTTCTGTCTATGCTGAGGAAACCATCATTGATGTTCACTTTCTAGGAACTGTCAGTTCTACCACCTTTGCTACCCTCCTTTCTTTGCACCATATGACAAAGTCAAGCTTTTTGGTGGCAAAAAGTACAAAGTGATATATACCATGAAGATCAGTGGAGAACTCCTAAGTCTCCACTCATTTTGGATTATCCTTCTTTTGAGTGACTGGTTTGGAACATTCACTTTTCTTGCAAAACTTTGTCTTCCCATTCGCCATAAGTTGTCTCTTACTTTTGTTAATTTACTTTACCCTCTTCATTATTGCATCAGCCAATACAATTATTAGGTTGTTCTGAAAATAAATACTGATTTTAAAAGTAAGCATATCTTCTTGAAAGACTGAACTTATACAAAGGTTTAATTATTCAAAATATGATCCCTGAACAGCTATGCATTTCTCCCATTGATTAACAAAATTATTCATGCCTCTTCAATAAAAATCCAAGGGTTTTGATGCCAAGAAATCCTTGAATTCAGTTTCGACCTCGGTTTTGCAATGGAAAGTGTTTTGTCTAGATGCTTGAAAACATGATAGTCGGTGGGTGAAAGATCAGGAGAATATTGAGCATGTGGTAAAATCTCATATTCCAAGTTTGTTAGCTTCTGCAGTCTCATTATATTTCCTTTTTGTTTCAATTAATTAAATCGTAATCAACAATTTGAAGGAATTTAGTAAAATAGCTAATATTTTCATTAACTGGTATATGAAACTGTTTGTAGCATAACACAAGTTTCTTATGTACAACTATAATGGAAAGTTTGTATTTTAAATAAGAGATATACCATGTAGTTAAGAAGTTTGTTTTGAAACCATATGATTTCAGGTTCCGTCCAACTGCATTACACCTTAGGCAAATCACTACTATGTCCCCAGGTAGACCAATACCTTTTGATTGAATTTGGTAGAAGGAACCTAGGTGGAAGCTTGTTGTGTGTGTAAGAGAGAGAGAGAGTGTGTATGTGAGTGTGTGTGTGTGGGAAGAGATAGCGTGTGTGTGTGTGTGGGGGGGGGAATAGCGTGTGTGTGTGTGTGTGTGTGTGTGTGTGAATATTGACCTTCTATGGCGTTGCTTCTCACTGGCTAAGTGAAATAGTGATATGATATTTACATTTCTTTTGGTTGCTGTGTTTCTTGAAAGGCATCATCATCATTTAATGTCTGATTTCCATGTTGGTAGCTTTGGGTGGTTTGATGAGTTGGAAAGTCAGAAGTCTGTGACAAGCTCTATTGTCTGATTTCTCATGTATCTGTAGATTTATGACTCCTGTGTATCTTCCACACACAAACACGTTTTCTGTTAGCCTTGCTGTGATTCTACTGCACCTCTTGTGTGTCCGTAGCTTGCACTGGATACACTGAATGGAATTCCTGCCTACAACTTTCCTACATATTGAGCAGGGTCATTTAACTGAAGTGGGTAGGGTTCTGTCTATTTTCTGGCTTACTAGGACCTTGGTCTTTGCCAAGTTAACTTTAAGGCCCTTCAATTCCAAATTTTGCTTCTACACCTGGAATTTCTTTTCTAGTAGTTACAGATTCTACTATGACAACAAGATCATCAGCATATAGTAGTTCTCATTAGCAACCAGTCTTAAATTTCTCTGTTATGACCTGGAAGATGATGATGAATAGGAGGGGGTTGTAAGCTGTACTAATGACTTACTCTTACCTTACTGACAACACTCCTGTATATGGCCATTCATCTATCCCTAATTTCCTCAGAGACAACCATATCACAATGCGAGGTATTCCGTTGAAGGCTTTCTCCAGGTCTGTGTATGTGAAATACAATGGCCTATCTATCTATATATATATATATATATATATATAAAAGAGAGTGTGTGTGCATGTGCGTATGTTCCTTATGCATTCCAAAACAGAGTTGCCGATTTTGACGTATGGGGTATCATAAGATTCAGTAAGCTTTTGGCTACCAACTAAACTATATTTTCATTCGCGTATTTGCATTACAAAAATTTAACATTATCATTTTTCTTTTAATCACCTGTCATAAACAATATCTTTTACCATCACCACAACGACGATGACATCACATTTTCTATATGAGTGTGTTCGCGTGTTTGTTACTTATGTTAGGCTGATGACTGACAAGTATATGTGTATGACAGTGTTTGTGCCTGCCAGTATACATACATTTTTGTAATGACTGACACACACACAAACACACACATCTAAAGACACAGACAGACACACACAGGAACAGAGATAGGCTTGAGATGTGCATCTTAGTATATGTATGTGACTTTACCCACCACCCAACAGTGAAATGTGCTGATATTGAAAGTTACAATGACCAGATTTCATTAGAAAGTGAAAATAGTTTCATGCTTTCAATTTGAACCAATATTACAGTGTTTGATTATGTGACTGACGATGCGTGAATAATGAAAGTAATGTTTCTCTGAATTAGTCACATCTGTATTATATTAAAGAAAGTTGCTTAGGTGATCTTTCGTTTTGACTTGCAGAGCTGTCATGTGCGTTCGTTAATTTCCGTAAAATTTTTTTTATTTATTTACTTTTGTTTTAAAGTGAAAGAGAAGAGAAAAGGAAAGATGTATGTATGTGTATATAAAATGGACGTGTGTGTGTGTGAGAGAGAGAGAGAGAGAGAGAGAGGAAGGGAGAAAGAGAGTGACTAAAGGGGTGTGTTATGTATACGTATATACGTACATCACTACATCTGTATGCATCTTTTTTGTATGTACATGTGCATGTGTGTGTTCTCATGTATGTGTAAGTGGCACTCACTCACTCTCTCTCTCTCTCTCACATACATTCGTCCATTTCATATACACATTCATACATTTTTCACTTTCTCCTCTCTTTCCCTTTAAAACAAAAGTAAATAAATAAAAAAATTTTATGGATAAGGAACAAAACAGCTGATTCAGATGACAGTTTGTTGACAACTTAGAGAGTTATAATGAAACAAAGCCGCTGCTTATTATCTATCTACTAAATAAACTATGTTTTTCACTCAACAACTCTTTTTTACAGCTAAAATAACCTTGGCAACTACGCTGGGTCGCACAATTTTGAGGTCATTTTTGGACAATATTTCAATTTGCTTCTAATGTTTCACTTTTGTCTGATGTTTCACGCATACGTAGAATTCTGCTCAGACAAACATTTATGAAATTGTACACATAAATATTGTATTAAAATAAGCCACAACCAAAAAAAATTGCATTAAAAGACATCCATTTCTGTATGTGTTATGAGGAAATACAATCACTCACTCTCTCTCTTACGCACAGAAAAGATGTATGCATATGTATTTATGGCCGAAGGTAAAGAATAAGTGCACCTGGTGTTTAGGGTTATGTTGTGCTGAAAACAGGTGGTGTATGTATTCTTTACCTCTGTCTATTTATGTATGTGTATATGAAAGGTGTGTGTATGTAAGAGAGAGTGAGTGAGTGACGCTTACACATACATGCCAAAAAATTCATACATCACAACATGCAACTTCTTTCTCTCTCTCTCTCTCTCTCTCTCTCATAGACACACACACACGTCCATTTCATATACATGTACATCTTTCACTTTCTCCTCTCACTTCAAAGCAAATGTTGCCTTTTCTCTTTATCCTCTCTTTCAATTTCTGCTCTCTTTAAAGAATAAATAAATTAAAAGAATTTTCAGAAATTAATGAACAATCATATGATCCCCTATATGTCAAATTAATAAGTTTGTTTCTTCAAACAAAAGAATGCCATAAAATAACTTTCTTTGGCACAAACACACACACACACATGCTCATATACACACTCTGGGTAAAACTTCTGTGTGAATTATGCTATTTATTGCAGTGTGTACGCTCAAATCCAATTGAAATGCTCTTTTTCTATTGTGTAATTTGTGTTTATGATGAGTGTATTTAAAAACCTGATCTTTGATATGAACTTAAAAGAAATTTTTGCCAGAAATCCTGTACTTTACCTCTTTTTTCTAGCATGTCCAAGGTGACATTTCTGCTCCTCACCCTATTTTTTCCAAAATTTCTTCTGATTCCGATGTTTGCGATGCAGGGCATTAGGATTTCACCCACAAAACACGTTCACAATATTTTAATTCTCTCCCTCTCCACACCAAATTAATTTTTACTTTTCTCAAATATTTTTTCTTGGTAACCCATGGAGAAAAAACAGGGTACGAATCTTTAAAAATTTTACCCATCACCTCACCACTTTCAAAAAGCTACAAACTCCCAATGTTTCACTTTTAGTTTTTTGGAAAGCAGGGAAGTTTCTTCAGAAATAATGTCGTTTACCTGTTGTTTCTAGCAAGTTGGGTTTTCTGGCGGTGGTCTGGTATTTTTTAAGTTTGCTATTTCAGTAGAATTCTACGCATGTGCGGAAACACCAGACAAAAGTGAAAGCAAGTAGGTGATGGGTGAGTGAGGTGGGGGAAGGGGCATTGAGTGTTTCTTTAAGAAAAATTAAACTATAAAAAATATATGTATTTCCCAGATTTGTAATCTCTGTATTTGTCTACGTAGATAACAAAAACAAAAACAAAAAAATTTGAAAATGTTACAAATTAAGAAATTGTGGTGAGGATGGGGCAAAATTAAAATTTTGAAAATGTGATTTCTGGTCAAAATCATATTAACCCTCTTTTATATGATGAAACAATACATAGTTTGTGATCCTTCTTAAGAACAGAAAGCACTTTCATGCAGACCCATGCAAATTGTACCCTCCCCCTTCACTTATAAATGAACAATAATTATCATTATGCCATTAACTATATATCAGCTGTGCTGATTCTGCCCATAAGGAAGGAGCAAATAATTCAATGTGCCTGTAGGTCATAACACCTGGGCAATGCCAGGATGCATTGCTAGTTCTTAGCTAAATACTTCTCTTGCAGTTGCCTGACCATGAAAATAGAATCAGTAGTACTTCTCCCTGGGATAAAGCTAAACTGCATTTCATCTAGTCCAATTCTGTTCTTGTTTCTAGCTGGGCTATAACTTTCTTTGTAATTTTCATTACCTGGTCTAGCAATTTGATTCCTCTATAATTACTTCTATCTAAGGCATTTCCCTTACCCTTGTAGCAGCTGACTATAATGCTACTCCAGTCATTGGAGATTTTGCCTCCATGAATAACCTAACTATATGGGTTAACTATAACTATTCCTGAATAACCTGGCTAACTAGACTCTACCAGATATTTTAAATACCTCAGTAGTAACACCTGATGGACCAGGGGCTTTTTCTGTCTTTATATCTTTAATTGCCTCACCTGTCATACTACTGTCAACTAGGATAACTGGGTTCATATTGGGGAAAATCTCATTCTCCAATTCATTCTCCACATTTAACATTTCATAGTAGCACTTCTACACCTCTTTCTTTTCAGAATCACTTAGTGTAGGCATATCATTATCCATCTGTACACACTTCTTTCTCACAACATCTTGATTCTCTCTGACACACATTCTCGCAATCCAGAACACCTCAAGTCTTAGACCATGTTGTAAGACATTGGCAAACCTCTTCCTTTCTGCTTCTATTCTTGCTAGATAAACCTATCTGCTAACTTTCCCTTCAGCTGCTGATCTGGTTCTTTGCTACCCCTTCTTTCCCACTTTTTCCAAGTCTGTCTCTTCTCTTTTATAGCCCTATTCCTTACATGAAAAGCAAGAGGGTCGATAACAGGAAGATCATTCAGCTATAAAAATCATGTTTTTAATAAGTCCCTGTCCAACCCATACTGTACAGAAAAATGAACATCAAACAAGTGAAGGAGAACAACGAAATATATGTATATATAGGGACCAAATTTTTAATGCTGCATGTTAATCATATATACATTTGATGCAATCAACATATTTTGTTCAGATTTGTTTAAAAAAAAAATCGATAACATTTTCATTTTGTTTCTTTTTTTATATTTCATTTCTTTTTTCCAGTTGGAAAATTTTCTTTTGTAATTTTTTTTTTTACTTCATTCACTTTCTTCCATCTTCACAATTTCATGAAGCAATGTGGATTTTACTTCAACTGCTATTTATTTTGTTTGTATCAGCTTAACTTAAAAATAGATTAAATATATGTGACAAAAATCAATCCTGCACCCAATAGTTGCTAAGTAACGAGCAGGGCTTTTAGATTTACCCCCCCCCCCGCTTAAATCTAAAATATGGTAAACCTTACATTTACTAACAAATATTGGCTAGGCATATTTGACTTCCATCCCCTACATTTTTTATTTTCAAGAATCTACTTACACATACATAGACATTCATATAAACATATACATCTATACACACACTCACGTATGTTTACACATACACACGTCTGTGTGTTTGAGTATGCCTATATATATATATATATACTAATATATGAATTAGAAGCAGTGCAAGTGATGTAAACATTAAATACACACACACAATAGATGTGTTTTGCTAGTTTGCCAGTCGGCTGCGATTCAACACGGTGGAGGTGACCATCTCAAAGTGGTGGGTGTTAGAACAGCTGAAAGTCATATTCATAGACAGGTGAGACAAGTTACCTCAAGTCCCATTCACAAGTCCTGATGTTTTGCCATTCGTTCAGGTGTTTAACATCACTTTGAGAAGGCCATCTCCACCACATCGAATCACAGCTGACTTGCGAACTAGCAAAACTCATGCATTGTGTATGTGTATTTAATAATGTTTACATATTTATATATATGTGTGTGTGTGTGTATGTGTGTGTGTTTATATATATATATATATATATATATATATAT
>NC_069004.1:22425034-22426515 GCF_001194135.2 Octopus bimaculoides
TATATATATATATATATATATATATATATGATGCTGGAAAACCTCCAACAATAGAGAGCAGTTGCCATATTTCAATCCATAACTACCATCTCTGAAGAGTGCAGTGTTACATAATCAGGTTGTTATCTAACACTGTTGAATCCTTAGTGTAAAACCAAAATGGATATATGATACAGTATACTTCAATTAATATACCCACTCTATTGACAAACATGCAAGTGCATATTTTTTTCTGACTTATGGATTCTTAGACAGCTATAGTACATAGACAGTATTGTTGGAGCTCTAGTTGAATTTCTTATTGAGCACTTCTATTGATAAATATGGACTGAGATGCATATTCTGAAGGACAAGTGTATCTGTTAAGGTGTGGGAGTAAGTGTGCTTCAGTGGAGGCAAGAATAGCACAGGCATTCCCGAGTAGCATAATACTGTTTGGCCTCACATAAAAGAACAACATTATTAAAAGGTGCTGAAATTATTATGATCTCTAGTTGACAGCTGATGAAAAGAATGTCTATGTGCAAGCTGTATGTGTTATACATACACATTACACCTGTTCACATCCCCCTGTTAAAGCCATAAGGAGGTTCTTGTATTGAACTGACAAAGTGATTCATGCATTGGTCAAAATTACCTGCTGTATTTATTTGTAGTCTTTTATGTTCCGAGTTCAAATCCTACTGGTGTTTATATAATCAGCTGTTCCCTTCCTCAAAATTTCTTGTTTTGTGTTTATGTTAGAAATTATTATTATTGCAGGCAGTGGATTGGCAGCAGAATTGTAAGAGCATCAAAGTTCCATGTGTTATTTGTTTCAGCTGTTTACGTTTTGTATTGAAATCCCGTCAAGATCACCTTTGATTTTTATCCTTCTAGGTTGATAAAATAAAGTACCAGTCAAATACTGGAGTCAATTTATTCAACTAAACCCTTTTCCTAATGTTCTTAAAGTTCCTTAAATACACATGTACAGAGAACATAGCTTGAAAGTTAACTCTGGTTACAATTATTAAGTGACCTACTTGGCAGTTTTTCATTGTTATAATACTAAGGTTTTATATTTTGCATACACTGTTATATATACCTATCATCAACTGTCAACTGGAAATCATAATAATTTTAGCATCTTCTGATGATACAGCTTTCTCCTATAGTACCAAACAGTGGAGGTGCAATGGCCCAGTGGTTAGGGCAGCGAACTCGCGGTCATAGGATCGCTGTTTCGATTCCCAGACCGGGCGTTGTGAGTGTTTATTGAGCGAAAACGCCTAAAGCTCCACGAGGCTCCAGCAGGGGATGGTGGCGAACCCTGCTGTACTCTTTCACCACAACTTTCTCTTACTTCCTGTTTCTCTTGTGCCTGTAATTCAAAGGGCCAGCCTTGTCACACTGTGTCACGCTGAATATATATATGATATATATATATATATCATATATATATATATCATATATATATATATATCATATATATATCATAT
>NC_069004.1:22429530-22430858 GCF_001194135.2 Octopus bimaculoides
ACACACACACACACACACACACACACACACACACACACATACATGTACATACATACGTACATGTACACATACATATATACAATGTATTTGCCAGCCTCTTTATTTAGGTTTTAATTCCTCTTATCAAACAATCACCATCAACATTGAATTCTCTTGCTAACCTAGTTATTGCTGCTGCTGAAGCCTGTACATTCTAAGAATATGCTGTAGAGTTTCAAATTTCTAGTCCTTCTCCTTCATTAGAGTGCTGTATTTATATGTGCTTTTAATTATTGACTTTGAAATAGAAAAGGCTTCTCTTTCCTCTGTTCACATTGTTTTGTCAAGGACAAATATAATTTACATTCAGTTTTTTTGTTTTTTTTAATATAGTAGTTGCTTTCTAGTGTTTCAGACATTGACTCTATTTATTATTTAGCAAAGTTCTCATTTAATGAATTCAATAAACCAGTTTATATGTGTTTATAGAAAGGAAATAAAACAATACAATAGAAACTGTAGCAAGTCAACAGCTATGATCTGATGCTGACACAAGCTTGGCAAAATAGAAATGCATTAATCATCTAAGAACTTTGGTTTGGTAGAGCTAAGTGCTATTAAAAGCATGAAATAGAGCTTCACCAATGACACCACGTGACACAGATCCAAAAGAACTACAAAACACCTGTTGTTTTAAATGCAAGAACCATGTATTTCTACTGACCTTGCAATGTTAAATGAAGATGCTGTGAAATGTGTATAGCTTTTGTTGCACAAAATTTAGCTGAATGTAAAATAGCTAAGATGCAACAATGGATAATAGGATAGTTAATCTTAGTTTAAAAATGAAAATTCCTAATCCTAATTTGGTACTATGCATTAATCCAGGAATAAGATACCAGATGATGACCAAGCATGAAACTGATTGCAACATATATCAATAGCCTCATTGATAAGTGTTATTATCTTTAAATAGTTCAAATATAGCCTGGTACTATGTATATAAGTAGGAACACAATACATGAGAATGATTACAGATCAAACTGATGAAAGATAGTGCATTATCATTTTACATTTGTTTTCCATGCAGGAAGTGTTGGAAGGGTCATCATTGTCTGAGTAGGGTCTTATTCGGAGTTATTGTCTCTTTAGATGAGTTGGAGGACCAGATGTCACTTGTACAGTAAAAAGATTTTCCATCATTAACGATGATGTTCACAGTGTGCGAAAAAAAAAAAAAACACACGTAGTCTTACTAACAATTAAGCTCAGACATTCAGGCAGTTATGCCCTTAAAACATAAATAAGAAAAAAAAAAAAAAAAATTTATCTTTGAAAACAAAACCTAA
>NC_069004.1:22430868-22439291 GCF_001194135.2 Octopus bimaculoides
TTTTTTACAGTATTTGCTACTTTTTTCTTTAAATTTTGTGTTTTTAGTAATTGTTCTACTTGGTTTTTTTTTTTTTTTTAATTAATTTTTACTGATTGTTTTATACAATTAAATTGTTTTCAGTTCATTGTTTCATCTGCTGAAGTTCACTCATGACTTGTACAAATATATTACAGTAATTAGAAACCTTGATATTAATATATTAATCCTTCCAAGGTTACTGCAGCTGTCATATTATATGATAGGGGTTAAAATTGTTGTAGTCGTTTTTTAATGCAGGTCAGCCTTGACATGAGCAGGGCTGACCCGATCAAAGTATTCCAGCTTTCAAAATATTGTCTGACTCCAGATCAGCTCTTACTCAGCAAGTTTAGGATCATGTTGTTGTTTAACTCCAGGTTAGCTTTGACTGAGTAAACCTATAATCACAGGTCAGGTGTTCTAGTAATGACCTAGTTGACCTTTGCTGTGTTCCTAAGACTACATTATCTAATGTGACCATCTCTTTTTCTAAATGGTGGGAGTATAATTTGCGGTTAATTTAGCTGTTATTTTTAGCCATTTAAGCAGCCACATGCAAATTCTCTCGCTGGCTCATTAGGATGTTCATAGATATTTGAGATGGAGATGTAGTGGAAGAGACAGTTGACTTTATGAGAGTCAAGTCTACAACATTTTAGGGGCACTATCAGTTTGTACTGGTCACCATTGAAACCTCAGGTGTTCTCAGACCCCATACAACTGATTTCCTCTGCAAAATAAGGATAACAGCAGCCCATCAAAGAAATGAGCTCTGCAAAGTGGAGTGGCTTCTGCAGCAAGTATTGCTGACCATTCTTTGCAGCAACACGATCACGGTCATTACTGTGGGATGTGACTGAGCACATCATTTATTCTGAGGTATGTAGCTCATCACTCTGTTCCCCTCCATCTTCTACTACTTTAACCCACGTTTTCTTTCTTTACCTGTTTCTTTGTATTTCTGGTTGCAGCTACTCTCTTCTAAACCTTCTTGTACCTACCATGAAACATCATTTCTAATACACTTCTTTTCCCCTAAAATTAAGGTTAAAATTAGTTTTGCATATAACACATGACATCAGGTTGCAAAGTTTTTCCTCCACTATTGTTTATTAAAAACCCCATAATAATGTAATTAAAAAGCATTATCATTATTACATGATTTTTTATATCATTTTCTTTTATTTTTACTTTTTCCAGTCCTTAGACTTCAACCATATTGAGGTTACCACCCTGAAGGGTTTTACTTGAACAAATTGACCCTAGTACATTTTTTAAAGCCTGGTACTTATTCTATTGGTCTGTTTGCCAAACCACTAAGTTATAGGAATGTGAACAAATCAAAACTGATTGCTAAATGGAGTGGATACAGACACACACACACACACACACACACACACACACACACACACACACACACACACTCACACTCACACTCACACACACACACACACACACACGCGCGCGATGGGCTTCTTTTAGTCTCTATCTACCAAATCCACTCACGAAGTTTTGGTCAGCCAAAGGCAATAATAGAAGATACTTGTCCAAGGTGCCAAGAGTAGGACTGAATCTAAAACCATGTTGTTTGGAAGCAAACTTCTTATCACCAATCATGCCTGTGTCTATATATCAATATATTTTAATAAAATGAATTTTTTAGAAAACTACTATATTGGATTAATGTAGATTATCTACACTTGAAACAATTGTTAAACACTGTGTCTTACTCACGGTATTATATATATAAGGTTTTTAAGACAATTTAGGTCCCAAAAGTTGAGAAGTGTAATAAGTAACAGCTTTTATGGTATGTTTCTAATGAATAGACAACATATGTGCTCAATATTCGGTATAATCAAGATTTTGAAGTAGTTTAGTGAAATATCTATAACTTTATATATTGGTAAATGAAACTTGTGTTAACCAATTGAAATATCATATCCAGCTGTAGAGACTATAACAAAATGGAATGTGTGAGTGAGACATATTCTCCAAGTCATCTAGAAGCGCATTAACTTCAAATAAGAACTGATTTGAACTGTGGTGACCCATACAAGCATAGAAAGCAGATGTAAAATGAAAAAAATACTTATGAGATTTTAATCAATATTTTAATTTAAATATGAACACATTAGAATAGGTTGTCTCAGGTATTGATATGTAAAGGGTTGTATGAAGGAGAATACTGGAGTCTGTTGAAATCTGGCCAATCACAACTTCATGTGATTGGTAAGATTTTGTTGATCAAATAGGCAATATTCTAGTGAACTATGACACTGAGTAATTGCTGAATATTCTTGCTACAGGGTTAATGTTTTGGAGTAAAACAAAAATGGTATAACAGCAGAATTGGTAAATTGCCTTGTCATAGTTAGCTGTGCTTCAAATCCTGTTGTAATTAACTTTGGGTTTGATAATTTAAGTATCTGTTAAGTATTGACATTAATTAACTTAACTATATTTCTCACCCTTAAATTGCAGTGGTGTGCTAGATTTAGAAATTATTATTTTCAATTAATAAATGGATCTTCAATTTCAGTTAATATATGGATTAATGTTATATCAACTTCTTTGTGATAAACTTGAAGTAAGTGGAGCTGAATTAAATGTCTTATGAATTTAGTCATGTTGTCTATATTCTGAATTCAAATCCTGTATGAAATGAATAATTCTTTTTTTTAACTAAGTTTTTTCCCCTCAGTTACTTAGCCTGTCCGTAACACTTTCATGTGATTAGTTGAAGGGAAAGACTAAGAGCAAAAGAAAAAAGAGAGAGAAAAAGAGGGTAAGGTGAAGAATGAGAGACAAAGTGAGAGAGTGCTGTGTATTAAATCTATAGAATTGTGCATAAAGTATATAAAGTGCATTAAGTAATCATTGTATTCCAATTTCCTTCACTTTTCACTGATTAGCAGATGAGTGACTATCTTTTGCTACAGACACAACACAGGCTATGCTTTCAGGTTTCTTGGATAAAGTTTACAGAAATAGCCCAATAAGTTTATCATTGATTCTGTGAAATGTTCACGAGTCCCACTAGTCTATATAAAATGTATGTGTGTCTTTGTGTTTGTTTCCACACATACAAATGCTCGACAACTGGTATTGGTTTATGTCCCTGTAACTTAGCTGTCTGGCATAAGAAAATGATAAGTACCACGCTTATAAAATAAATAAGTACTGGGAGCGATTTGTTTGACGAAACCCTTCAAGGAGTCACTCCAGCATGGCCATAGTTCAATGACTGAAATAAGTAAAAAAATAAAAAATATTTAAGGAGAAAATTACCATACTTTAGTGGAAAGTTTCCAATAAACTGTCCACTTGCTGCCCTGTTTGACTAAGCATTTGCTGATGTATGTGCAGGCCTGGGCAATTTTTTTTATTTAGGAAGATTAGAGATTGCCCAAGCATACAAGTTTTCACTTTCCATGCTACTGATGTTTATGCAAGGGAAAGGTCACTGACGTGGGCCAATACAGCTTGGCATCAGTGTTGTTGCATGCATTACTGTCAGAACTGGAATAAAAATGGCAAGGCATCTCACCTAGCCCTCTGACAATTCCACCAATCCACTATCCTGGACTGCTGTCTTTTATCAATCCCAAAAGGATGAAAGGCAAAGTTGTTCTTGGTGGGATTTGGACTCAGAACACAGAGAGTCAAAACAAATCTTGTGAAGAATTCATCCCAACTTTTTAATGACTCTGCCAATTTGCTGCCTTAGTTTTATTCCTGAGGTCAGCTCTGACTGAGCAGACCTGTGATCACTTTGATCAAAGGTGTTCCAGTCATGACTATATTGATGTTGTTTAGCACCAGGTGATCCCTGACTGAGTCGACCTATGATCATAGGTGATCTAGTCATTACTTTATTGTTTAACCCTCGGTTAACCCCAATGGATCAGACCTATGATTGTATGTATTTCAGCCATGACTATAGAGTTGTTTTTGTTGTCTTGTTTGAGGTTGACCCTGAATGAGCAAGCATTTGATCAAAAGTGTTTCAGCCATAACCTACTCTATGTTTTGCTGTGTTCTTTTCAAAACGGTAGGATGTTGATTTGACAACAGTCTGGCTGTTATGTCTAGCCAGTTGAGCAGCCATATAGAGGCTCTCATGTTTGGTTTGATTCCCAGTTTGGTTTGATTTCTAGATTTCACTTAATTTACTCTGAGAAAGGAATGAATATAACAATTTCATCAAAGTCATTAATGTTAATTTGTAACACATATATGCCAGCCTCAGATTAAAATACCATTAAGTGAGCCTCTATATGGTTCCTAGACCTGCTAGAAATAAATGATATAGGGGCATAAGATAATATAATCTTGCATATTGTGTACTTTAAAATAAACTGGAAGCTCATGCTTAACCAACTTTGACCATAGGTCTCTTTAATCAAGGCTGACCTGGGGCTAAACTACAATGGCAATAATAATTTAAGATTATATAGATTGTTAAGTGAGAAAAAAGACTGAAACATTTGATGTTTGTTTCTGTTTATTTCACTTGTATGTTATATAAATGAATAAATAGATATATAGTTAATTAGTATTTCAGTGATGAGACTATTAACCTATATTAACTTCAATTAACCTATATTTATTTTCTTTCTACACTATATTTTAATTAGCATATTTTCTGATAATCATCCTTGTTTGAATGCAATAACTATATCTGCTGTTCTAACCCAATAATCATATTTGCTGTTCTGATGGAATAATCATATTAGATATTCTGATAGAACAATCATATTAGATATTCTAATATACCTGATACATTTGCCTCTCTTTTTGTCACTTATGTCTTTCTCTCTGGGTCTTGCATTAAAAACCCATGTCTAACACTTCCTTTCCCAAAGCACCAACTCTCTTAAATTGTGTCCCCATCCATGTTTTTCCTGCAGTTGTCAACATTTTTTTTTACTTGTTGAGTCAACAGGAATGGACAGAGCTCGTGACCTTTAGTCAGATTGATGTCATTAATATTTCTCTCAAACCTTTATAAGTCAATACCTACACAAAAATTCTTCAATCTCACTAGTCTCTGAGCATCTTAAGAAAAAGTAACCTCTCTCTCTCTCTCATCACTCTATTTCTTCCTTCACCCACTTGCCCTGGTCCTTCTGTTGTTGCTCTCTCTTCTGTTCACGCTACCTTGAATGAAATGGAGGCACTGTAGGGTAGTAAGGATTCTTAAAACTTGCAAGGCACAAAACAACCTCACTAGTGCTGGTGTCACCTTAAAATGTTCCCACTATACTCTGTAAAGTGGTTGACAAACAAACAGAGATGACATTCAAGAGTTGTTGTAAAGTTCATAGGCTGACTAAGATATTCTCATGGAATGTAACGAAATGAGGTGTATTTTCCAACACAGTCTCCCTTGTGGCCCACACACTTCTTCCATTGTTGTTAAAATGCATGGATCCCATTGGTAAAGAAGCCTTCCTTCTATTGGTAAAAAAACCCATCAGCAGCAGATATGACATCATCATCCCTACAATAATGATTCCCAGCCAAATGTTTTTTCATGTTGGGGAACAGATGATAGTCAGATGGGGCGAAATCAGAATAGGGGTGGTGATTGGCCAACTGAAAGCCATGATCATGTACAGCAGCCATTGAAAGCAAGGACTTGTTTGCTGGAGCATTGTCCTGATGAAACAAGATCCCCTTTGTCAGTTTCCCTGGGTGTTTCGTCATGATAGCCTTTCGAAACTGCCTCAGCAAGTTGACATAGTACATTCCGTTGATGTTGTGGCCCTTTTAAAGATAGTCAATAAACACAATGCTTTTTGCACCCCAAAAATCTGAGACCATCACCTTCCCTGCAGATGAAATGACCTTGGATTGTCTCTTTGTCTCTGGCTCAAAATGATGTCAACACTCATCCTGGATTAGGAAACCTTCAAGGAAATCAGCCAGATCTGTCTGAAACAATGTTAGATTTTCCTGTGATGTGATCAGACTGGTGCACTTTTGATCAGGTGGTAAGAGATGTGGCAGTCGTTGAATAGAAAACTTCATCATATCAAGTTCATTGTGCAGAATATTCTCAACTGTCTTAAGGATGAGTTAATCTATAATCAATCACCTATCATTTGTCAGCATGTGGTGAACACAATCATTGTTTTCCTTGATGGTGGCAATTACAGGATGTCCAGACCTTGGGTAACCTTCAAGAGTTTCCCTTCCTATCTTATATTCAACTACCCTCTTTTGCATTGTTGATAAAGTTGGAGTGTCATCCCCTAATGTAGCAACCATATCAGCATGAACATCGTTGAGAGCTAAACCCTTTTTCAGCAGGTACTTGATAACACCACAATGCCAAATTTTGTTCATATATTGTTCAGTATATTGAAGGGTATTCATTCCAGAGGGAGAATGAATGCTAGCAGTTCCAAACTGTATATATCCAATACATACCTCTTACCTATTTATCTTTGCTCTCATCAGAATGTATTTTATTCCATGCACAATGCTGGGTCTGCTAGCATTCACTTTCATTTTCCCTCAATATGGAGTACTGCGTAGCAATTTTTTTCATCTTCTTACTTTGCTGTATCACTTAACCACTCTTTCTGATCATGTAATTACCTAAAGAGGACCCAATCCAACTGGATTTAATTGGACCCTCCTACCCTTCTGGTTATAATGAACCACAACAAATATCATTGATGAGGAACATTCTTTTATTGTCTAACCCAGTGATTCCCAACGTGATCCCTGGGGCTCACCAGTGGTCCCCAGAGACTTTCTAGTCGTCCCCAGAGAATTCGTAGCCATAAAAAAAATTGAAGCCATTTCAGATCTACACATTATTGTTCGATAATAAAGACACTGTTAGTTAACAATAATTTATATGAAGACAGAATAATAAGAAAACAAAATTGAAGACATTTTTTTAAAGAAATAATACATTTCTAAATCTCTCAGAGAGATTTATGCAGTAGTGATACAATGAAGTAGTTGTATGCTGTCAACTTAATGTGACAGTCCCCTGAAGGGAATAATACTACTGTTGGTTAGACCTAGGAAGCTGCACCGCTTCCTGTTGGCCTTGACACATTTCCTGACACATTACCAACAGTAGTATTATTCCCTTCAGAGGACTGTCACATTAAGTTGACAGCATACAAAATTCAAAGCTATCGAAAAGGTTGCAAGATGCAATGAAAATTTTAGGAAAATAAAAATAAGAAATAAGTGGAAATTTTACCGGTGAGAAAATGACTCTCCCCAGACACAACAAAATTCAATAATTATTCCAAAAGAATCAATAATGTATAATATATAATCAATAATATATTACAATCAAGAATTACATAATTTAAATTTTACAATCACAGTAGTTTCATAATAAATTTGATATTTTTAATAGATCACTACACAATATTGTTTAATAATAAATTTAATACTTTTAATTTATTGAAATAAAGTATTTATTATTTTATAGAAATAAAGTATTTATTATTTTAATTTTTTTTAAGATCAGTTGTAATAATGTCTGTTCAGACATTATTACAACTGATCTTAAAAAAGATTTTATCATGTTTGGTTTTGTATCTCTTGACTCAAAACCTATGTGTCTTGAATGTGATGCCATCATGACAAATCATTCCATGAAGAAAGTTAAGCTGGAGCAGCACCAGAAATTAAGGCATCCTTCATCTGTTGGTAAAGGTAGGGAATATTTTGGGAATAAAAAGAAAATACAGCTAATCAAACTACCTGACTTTGTAAAGAAGATAAATACTGAAAAAGTGAAGACACTCAAACCAAGTTATTTGGTTTCTGAAATTATTGCCAAGGTTGCAGCACCTCAGATTTATGGTGAGAAACGTGTCAAGCCTTCTATGAGGGCTTGTGCAAATGGGGTTCTGGGAAAAGATGCTGCATCTACTCTGAGTACAATTCCACTTTCAAATAAGACAATTACAAGAATACAGGATGAAATGTCTAATTTTGTCGAGGAGAAGATTGTGGAAATTCTCCAAAAGACAATTTTTTCTATCCAGGTTGATAATAGCACAATTCATAACCAAGTTATCCTTCTGGTCTATGTCAGATTCATCCATGAAGATGGTATAAGGGAAGAAATGTTATTCATTAAAAGTTTGTCTGAAACTACTAATGGAGAAGATACATTCAATGAAGTAATGCAGTATTTTAATGATAAAAATATTCCATTGACTAATTTGATCAACATCGCATAAGATGGAGCTGCAGCCATGACTGGAAAAGTGAAAGGCTTTGTTTCTAGAATGAAATCAGTTGCTCCTCACATTTTTTATATACATTGCATTATCCACAGACAGCATTTGGTTGCTAAGAATATTGGAGGACACATGGAAGAAGCACTCAACATTGCCGTACATGCAATTAACTTT
>NC_069004.1:22439782-22448961 GCF_001194135.2 Octopus bimaculoides
TGGCATCATTTCAAAATTTTAACACCACTGTTCCTACATCAGAATGCATTGCTGCATGCATTGCCCATCTTGAAGGTCTTCATGTAGACTTTGAGAGAAGATACAATGATTTATTAAAAATGGATTATCCACTCTGGTTTGTAGACCTAGAAAATTATGAGCCAGGAGATGAAAATTTTGAGTTGGCTGAAATGTTGTTGGATTTGAAAGAGAATATGAAACTGAGGAGAAGAGTTGAAAAAGAGGGTGTCTTTGCCTACATATCGATAAAGGAATCACACCCAAATATTTTTCGACATGTAGAAGCAAACATCATTTCTTTCCTTACCACATGGATGGTGGAATCAGCATTTTCAGCTGTTGTAGATATTTTTGAGTAGAAAAAGAAATAAATTAGATGTCAACAGCAGAGGAACTATCAGACTAAGACTAAATGAGTTCATTAAAATTAATTATGATATCTTGTGTCAGAAATACCAATATCAAGCTAAATGGACTAATGATGAATGACTTTATGAAAAATGATTTTGATATGTTGTGTTTATCTTTGTTTACTAAAATAAATTTTTAATTTTCTTTTATTTGTTAAAATAAATTTTAAAGTGTAAATAGACTATTTTGTCTTTTAAGTATTTTAGTGTGAAAATAGAACAGCATAAAGTAAAAGTAGAAGTTGGGAACCACTGGTCTAACCTATATTCCTTCAATGATGGAATACCCAACTTATAGTCTTCACTTGATATGATGCTCCAATAGCTGGAATATTCCAGAAACAGCTGTCAGAGACTATACCAGTTTGTACTATTTTTACTATTTATTATGTAGCAAAATTTTTTTTAGATTGAATTACATGAAATCAAATATCCTTGTCCTGCTTGATTAATTGTTTGCCTTTCCTCACTACTTTAACCTATACCTACTGACTCCAAGAGAAACCACCATTAGCAATTTTTTTTTAACAAGACAATCATACAACCACAACTTCAACCACTGTTCTAACTGGAATTTTGATGGCACACTTATTTGAGCTCTCAGAACACACACCTATTAGATTGAGTCAGCCTGACGAAAACTCATATCATCTATAAAGACCACTGAACTCAACACGTTTTTTTCATTCCTTCTCTATTTATTTTCTCTTATTTCATTCTGTCAAAGAGCATAAGCTCGAAATGTAAAAGACTTTTCCATCTCTCCCATGCGTCAAACTAATACTTGATTGTTGTTCTTACACCTGTCTTCGTTTTTGTTTTTCTATAAATTTGAACTACACACACACACACACACACACACACACACACACACACACACACACATGTACATGCATATATGTAACTAGCATTTTTCAGTTTTCTTCTGTCAAATCCACTCATAATGTTTTTGTTGATCCAAGGCTATAGTAGAAGACACATTATCCCAGGTGCTACCCAGTGGGACTGAACCCAAAATTGCATACTAGGATGTTAATTTTTTTAACCACATAGCAACACTTGGGAATTTGCTGCATTCATTTATCTATTTGGATGTTTGTTTGTTTGTCTTCTCTTCTCCTATCTTCTAAACATTGAGGAGCTTTCTTGGATTTTATTGAAATTCTGAATACTTGTTGATAATGTCAACTGCCTAACTCTCCTAACCATCACTTTTTCTCCCCACCCCAGTTGAAACTATTATTCCTTATTTTGCACTAATCAACAACCACTATCAATCGATAAATTCTTTTCTTTTGGTCATAGACTGACCTTTGCAATGCATCTCCCCCCTCTCCCTCTATCTCCCCTCTCTGTCTGTCTGTCTCTTTTTCTTTCTCTCTCTCTCTCTGTTGGATTGTCTTTGCAAACAATATTTAGTAGGTTGATGTCTGTGATAACTGTCTCCATTGTGTTAGATCCACGTTTAGATCTTGGGTATTTTTTTGCTTTTTTGGGGTTGAGGTGATGGTGTGTGTGTAGTGTGGTTTTATGTTGGTATATGTTGTCTTTTTTTTTTTTCAGTTTCTGATAATGTTCTATTCCCAGTAGATATTATTAGTTATAAAATATAATGTTAATTCAAATACTTGCCGATTCATAGTATAGTTTCGCTTTAACCTTTAAATGTGAGAAACCTCCCACCAACCAGGAAAAAATAAAGAACAAAGAAAAAAAACTGGTAAGTTTGCAAACATAAGTTGAGTGGTGGTTGTGGTGTTGTTTAGCCTGCAGGTTAGTCTTGATCCAGTGGACTTTCCAATTGTGACCATCCTGTTTTTTTTTCTTTTTGTACATCTAATGTGCCCATTCCTTTGGTTAATTGTTATTTAAGGGAGATTGAGCTTCTGTTTCTAACAGGTTGAGCAAATATATAGAGGTTCCCTCAAGTTTGTGATGTTTGAAGTGAGAATCTGTTTGTGATGATTGGAGCTGTTCTTCATGTTCATCATAATTGTCTTTCCATGCTGGTATGGGTTAGATGAGTCTTTACAATATCTTGTTACATCACTGTCTGCATCATCTAACTCAAACAATGACAGAAAAAAAATCACCCAACTTCATTGTTGTGCATGTCTTAGGGTGTGAACTGGGTGCATTTAGTTGTCACTGGCATGAAACAGGCTGCTCCATGTGGAAGGTACTGGAGAATCTCCTCAAAGAAATTAGATTTTACTAACTAGTAAAAAAAAGCAAAAACAAACAAACAAAAAAAGGCCAGCCTGGGCTACTACAACAAATGTATACACACTTATTGCAACCAACCTACACAAGGTTTGAACTTATATGTAGAATAGTGGTTGTACTGATTGCTGTGCATTCAGTCATCAATAGCTATGTTCCCAGAAGCACATGAGATGTTTGGCACAGCCATTTTGGTGCCACCATTTCAAATCATCAGCATCTAAACAGTTGTACCAACTGGCTTATTCCATTCCTAGGGATATCTCATAGCCAGACTTGAACACTTTAGACTCATGCTTCTCAACCATTTTTTACCTTTGGACTCCTTTGATTGCTATTTTACTTGGATGGACTCTCCTAGCCATTCAGTGTTTAAAGAATTATATTATATTTTTAAAATTAGATATAAGAAAGTGTATTAAAAATTTTAAACATTTTGTTATATTGTAGAAGTATAACCAATTTATTGCAAATAAATTTCAATGAAAAAATCTTATATAGACCCTGTTTGGGAACCACTACTTTAGAGTGAAGAACTTGGTATCATTTAAGTGACAGATAAGCACAACTTGTTGCTGATGCTGCAGTGTTGGCTGAGAAAAATAAACTGTAATAGATCCAGGCATAAACATTATGAAATCTTATTTTTGTGCTATGGACATAATCAATGTTTATTTACTGTTAGAGAAAGAAGCAGATATATTGACATTTTTTTGACATGTAACTTTGAGGTTTTAGAAAAAGTAACCCCTCTGCATTAGGAACATGGCTCTAATCATCTGTTACAAAGAAGTCTTTTATATTACCCTCAACCCATCCAAACCACTAATAACCGACCAAGCTAATGAAAAGTCATTTTCTACATCCTCTCTTTTCTCATTATTTTGTATTTAATTAGATGCTACTGCAAACTGTATCCAATTAGGTAGTATCATAAATGAGGGCAAAAAAACAAACAAACTAATTCATATCTGTAAATATTACAAGTTTTAGATGTTTTCATCTATGCATTTTACTTACCGGCAAGATTGTTATAGATCCACTTGGAATGTCTTTGTAGAGCCTTGCTAAGAAAAATACTGTGTGAAGGAAGATATGACATGTACAATAATAAAAATCACTGTCAAGACTTCCACTATCTTCGAACCAAGGCATTTATTATATAGTAAAACCTGGATTCCATAAAAACTTGCATTAGTAAAAATTAATCTAGAAGAGAGTTTGTGAAAGAGTTTGATAATTTAATTTGCTGTGAGGAGTGATATATTTAGATATTGTCATACCTAGTGACAATTATAAATCATATTCATTAATTAGCAGTGTAAAGTTGTAGCTGGTTTACTCTATAAAATAAGCAGTCTACTAATCAAAAGAGTGGACAATTCAAGAGTGCCCTGTGGGCAAGACCCAAAATTCCTTCTCAGTCCATTTAGCTGTAAATAAGTATATCTTGTGCAGAAACACATGGTCAAATCACAACACGTTTTCAGGTAGATTAAGGTTACTAACCTGCAAAGGAAGGGCATAAGATTGAACTTCAAAACATAAAGAATTGTAATTAAATACCTTTGTAATTTAACCTATGATTTTCAAACTGCACTATGGTGCACTGGTGTGCTGCAAAGACTATCGAGGTGTGTCACAGATATTTAAAAATATAATTTAAGGCCTTGGAAAATCTTTACTAATATGCACACGTCATGAAGAATGTGTTATTTATAAGTTTGCATCATGAAGGTATGATTAATGTAAAAAAAAAAAAAGGTAAGGAATAGTTTTCTGTATTTTTTCTAAATTTTTACTTGAAGACAGCTTTTTAAAAAAAATTTTCTAAGCAAAACATGCTAGTAATTTTTTTTACATAGCGTGAAATCTGCTAAGTGCACCAGCAAATTTTTGTTAGCTGACATTCAGTGTACCACAAAAACTTGAGGACCACTGGTTATGTAAGAGGGGGTTGGGTAGTGTCCATGACATTTTTTTGCAGGTATTCCAAGACTGGAAGAAGAAAGAGGATGGGAGAAGAAACTATGACTTGTGGTTTGCTCTAGTGTTAAGCAACACATTAGGATATTAAGTTCTCATTGATCTGAATGTTTGCAACAGAGTGGTACTGAATATTACACTTCATCAAAACTTTAACTCAGAGTTACAATTCTCTCTAAATCACTTTCTTCCTATTGCTTTGTACTATAATCTTCAGCCAACTGAAATACAAACTCCGTATGAATCACACCAATTGCCCGAATATGAGCTAACAAAAGGATCTCTATATTATCACTGGAGTTGTCAGAAAGAACAGCCTGTTCTCTGTCAAATCACATATTAGTGTCTTAAAAATAAAAGGAAAGATATATTGGATAATACAGCACTATATTCCATCAATATAAGATGGAATCAACAGCAACTGCAACAAAATTATCAATATAAATGAAGTGAAATGTGTATAACATATAAACAAACAACTGGCACTTATTTGCCAACGCTCAACAAATCTATATTGTTAATCTATATTGTATATCCATACAAACATTTATATGTTGCAGTGAAATGGCATAGTATCAGAATGTTTTGCAGTATTTGTTCTAGTTCTATGTGTTCTGCGTTCACATTCTACTGAGATAAATGAAGTACCATCCTAGAGCAGTGGTTTGGTGGAATTGTTAGAGTATCATTTCGAGAAGATAATGGTTGAATAGAAAGGAAGAAAGGTATACAATGACATACACACTTAACCCATTAGCATTCAAACCAGCTATATCTCTCCCAAATATTCTACCTGCTTTATGTTCAAACCAACCAGATCTGGCCTCTCACACTTATCCTACATTGTCAGTCTAAAAAATAAACAATCACATAGTTTGAAATCTTGAAGTTATGAGACAATGCATGATTAATTTATAACAATGTGAACAAATAAGCATTAGATTTGATAGAGTAATCTGTATGCTAAAGGGATAAACTGACAGACAGATGGTAAATGAGTTCTCTTTTATTTTAGTGAGGAGTATTCTAAGTGTTTGATCAACAGAGCCACCACCTCATTGAATTACAGAGTACAAGTCTAAGTATTTTGCAAATATTTGTAACCTTAATGCAATTCTCAGGCAGAGTTAGGCAAATTGGATTTCAAGTGTAAATGTAGAACTGTGAGAAATGCCATACAAAAACAATAGCAACATGTCATGTGTAGCAATTGTGGCCCTTTGAAATTATTGATACAGTTTATTTGACAGGCTTTCACATAGTTTTACAATTTACTCAATTTCATTCACAAGGCAGTGCAGTCATAGATATAGAAAAAGATAGGATGGTTATAGCAGAAGACACTTGCCCAACACGCTGCATGGTGGGACTGAACCTGAGATCATGTGGTTGGAAAGCAAACTTCTCAACCACTTGGACACACCTGCATGTAATAATAATAATCCTTTCTACTATAGCACAAGGCCTGAAATTTTGGGGAGGGGGTAAATCAACTATATTGACCCCAATATGTAACTGGTACTTATTTCATTGACCCCGAAAGGATGAAAGGCAAAGTTGACCTCAGTGGAATTTGAACTGGCAACATCTTTAAGATGGATGAAATGCTGCTAACCATTTTGCCCAGCATGCTAATGATTCTGCCCGCTCACCGCCTCAATAATAATAATCTCATAACTTATAAAATTATAATGACAGTGTGGGCTATTTTTGGATAAAATGAGAAGAGTGCAAGAATGTTAGTGTGAGGAAAATGAGGTGGCATAGGGAGAGTGATTGATATCAGGGAAGGGGAGAACAGTTGCATAAGTGACAAATATGGGGTGGTAACATTAATACACCTGTCATTCAGTGATACACATGCATGCTTTCAATCAGTTTACAAAGTCAAGTTGTAGCAGACAGACAATAACTGATGTAAACAGTGTTTGTGTGTGTGTGTGTGTGTGTGTGTGTGTGTGTGTGTGTGTGTGTGTGTGTGTGTGTGTGTGTGTATGTGTGTGTGTATATCACACACAGTCACCTTTAAGAAAAGGAATGATTTAGATCAAAGGTTTACTCTATTAACATGGATACACATACTTATGACATTGCACACACACGCACACGAATGGAAGTAACTTAATTCTACAACAACTATACTTGTGATTAAACCAAACTCATTCTTCCCTCCCCCCCTCTCTCTCCACACACGTCTTTCATGGGCATGCAGCTGTAGAAACTCTGCCAAATCAGATTGGAGCCTGGTGTAGCCATCTGGTTTCACCAGTCCTCAGTCAAATCGTCCAACCCATGCTAGCATGGAAAGCGGACGTTAAACGATGATGATGATGATGATGATACACACACACACACATCTTTCATATCGTGTTCTTTCTCACTCTGCTGAGGGTTAGCATTTAATGTTAGGGTTCTGTGTTAACATTTAGGATTACAATTTTGAGTTCGGGTAAAGATTACGTTTAAACAGAAACTGTAAAGGGACTCAAAAGATTTGAATTTGTGTACAAATTTTTTACAGAATTGAACTCACATGTTTGGAATTTGGATAGCAAACAAAAATATATTCTTAAAAGAAGAAAAATAAAAAAGGTTTACAAAGTGTTCTTAGTTTGAAATTTCGCTGAGTGGTTTTTTTCAAAAAGATTTACTATAAGTTAAAGAGCTTTCCGATGTTACTGTTAATTCTCTGAGTCATTAACTTGGGCAATGCCAGGTATTTTAGCCAGTAATAATAATGTTGGTGTTGTAACTGTCATTACTTTTAATACCTTTTATTTAAAACTTTTAAAATAGCAGAAGGGACAGAATGTATAATATTTAGTTTCATCTCACAGGTTTTTGTGATTTTACTTTGCCTTCTTTTTGTGATTATCGTGGTTTAACCCCAAGCATGATTGAGATGGTGAAAAGTATTCCAACCATATTCTTTCTGTATGCCTTTTTTTTCCTTTTAAAGCTGGTCGGATGTTGTTTGAAGATTTGACTGTTATTTCTAGCAAGTCCATTGATCATGTAGAGATTTTTCTTTCACTCATTCCTTCTAGGGATAATAAAATATGTACTTAGTATGTACAGAGTCCAAGATAAAATTTGTCAATGTAAGAAAGAATCTTTTCCTGTCCCGTTCTTGTCTGTTTTCATAAATGGCCATGTAAATATTGTTTTCTAACTTGGGTACACTGTCACAATGCCTCACATTTTGTGGGTGGTGGGAAAACAATCGGTCATATTGACCATACTACAGTTTTATCATTTAGTCAGGAGATACTCTTGACCCCTTATGGGGCTTTTGAGATTGGTTAGATGGAGGGCAGAAAATACTGTCAACTCAGAGACGAACCAGAATGTCACCTAAGGAACAGGAAATGGGATTAAAAAATTCTAAGATTTAAGTCCACATTCCATGTAGGCTACAATAAGATTTGAACTCAAAAATGCAAAGACCTGGAACAAATGCTGCAAGGCATTCTGTCTGTTGTTCAGATAATTCCATCAATCTATTATACTAGCTTCGTACTTTATTTATTGAATATAGTGAGATAACATCCCTGGAAGGATGAAAGGCAAAGTAGATCTCAGTAGGATTTAAATTCAAGCACAAGAAACCAAAAGAAATTTTGTCCTATGTTCTAAGGAATTTACCAATTCACCATCATCATTCAACTAAATGTATTGAGTGCTACTTTCTTTCATTTGTTCACATACTTGTGTTTGTGTGAGTGAATAGCATCATCACCATCATCATTTCACTGTTCATTTTTCCATATTTGCATGGGTCAGCCAAAATTTATTGAGGCAGATTTTCTATAGTTGGATGCTGTCCCTGTCACCAACCCTCACCTATTTCCCAGTAAAATAATATTTCCACAGAGCCAATCATGTTTTTGCTGAATACTAGAAATGAATGACACTTTCCTGCATGATAGTCACATTCATTTACAGCTCTTATGTGATGTCAAAACAGGGGGTGGGGGGCACACACACACATGTATATATATATATATATATATATATATATATATATATATATATATATATATATATATATATATATATTTATATATATTTATATATATGTATAATATATATATGTATAATATATATATGTATAATATATATATGTATAATATATATATATATATATATATATATGTATATATATATATATATGTATAATATATATATATATATATAAGAACAACCGTGCGAACCCAAAAAGGAGAAATGGTGACGAATGGAAAAGCAGGGCTCCTTTATTAAACGCGTCACACGGTCGAACACAAAATATATCAAATGATATAGATATGTTATACTTCGATAACATAGAGAACTCGTAAATGCCAGTAAGGAAGACGATAGGAACACAACCGTATGAGATGAATAACAGTAAGATTTATTGTAGCATTAAAATGTATGTCTGTGTGTGTGTGAATGCGACGTAATGAAACACAATAAAAGACAGGCCGTCATGTAAAGAAAAGAGTGTGTGTAAGTAATACATGTATGTGGGTACGAGAGATACACAGTATTGAATAG
>NC_069004.1:22448971-22449217 GCF_001194135.2 Octopus bimaculoides
ACATGTATGTGGGTACGAGAGATACACAGTATTGAATAGAGTCAGTAACACGTATAAGGATTTAAGATACCAGTTCTTAGAGTACACAGTGGTAAGTGACTGTATATAAGAAATTAAGGCATGTGTGGCAGAGCGATCACTAGTTGTGATGTTGTGGCTTCTATGCCAAGCCGGGTTCTTGAATACAGATGTCCTTTGCAGGCTGAGTTCTTGGCTGTTATTTATCGTGGTGAAGATGAATCACAC
>NC_069004.1:22449227-22463959 GCF_001194135.2 Octopus bimaculoides
GGCTGAGTTCTTGGCTGTTATTTATCGTGGTGAAGATGAATCACACAAACAGGGTTAGAAGTTCTGCAGTTAGCTGTTGGTAGCTTGTGTACGTGTAGAGTCATGTTGACGCTGGTGGCGATGCTGTTAGTATGTAGAGTCGTGTTGCTGCTGGCGACGTTGGGGGCGATGCTTGTAGTTCGTAGTTGTACGATGGTGTTGATGTCGTCGCTGGAAACTGGTTGCTGCTGTGTGCTACGCGTGTGTGGTCAACGCCAGATCTCAAAGGAGATCTGAGGCGCGACGATTTGGCGGGTATAATTTAGGCTATTTATAGCTGAGGGTAGGCTCCAGAGGAAAACACTATCACGTGACCTTATTAGGGGCTGTGATTGGTCAGTTTGCGTCCTGGCGGGAATGGAGTGGAGACAGTTGCCGCTTAAATTATAGTCAGTCAGGTGATGACAGGGAAAGAGATGTTTTCTACTACGCTCGCGTGTTCCAATATTTATAGTGAGAGAAGATGGTTTGTTTGTATATAATGGCGATAGAAGTGTTCACTACATATATATATATATATATGAGGGAGTTCTTTCAGTCTTCATCTACCAAATCCATTCACAAAGCTTTGGTTGACCCAGGGCTACAGTAGATGACACTTGCTCAAGGTGTCACACAGTGGAACTGAACCCAAAACCATGAGTTCATGAAGCAAACTCCTTTTCCACATAACGATCCCTGTGCTTTGTAGTTATAAATTATTCTGATAATTTTGTATGGCTGTTAAAGTTGACGTTGGTATGATTTGAACTCACAAAGGGATGTAATTAAATCCATTTTGTCCAACAGCTTTTGGCAGTTGGCCTGACACAAACTCTCTCTCTCTCTCTCTCACTCTCACACACACACACACATACACACAGAAAATTTAAATAGACAAGAAAACCAATCTTAGTTTGTTTAATTTATATATCATGTGAATTTTTACTATACATCACTGGTACAATAAGAAAATCAATAAAAAAGCTATTATGAAGAAGTTAAAAATTTTTAAACAGCAAATTCTCAAGCTGCAATAGTAGCAACCTTGAGGGTATTGTGGATGCAACACTGAATATATTGATTGCTTGTGTAACCTAATGAAGACTGTAGACACCCAAGAGTTCCTGCAGTAGAACAATGAGTTTCTGTTCTTCAAATTCCATATTATAACTCTTCTGATTGAACCTTCTTTGCAGCTAGAGTGGTCAAGTGGTTAAGGTATTGGACTAACAGCTTATAGATTTTGTATTCTTTCATTGTTTTGCTGGTTTTAGTCACTGAACTGCAGCCATGCTGAAACACTGCCTTCAAAGGTTTGTCAGATACTTCATCCGCTACTTATTTTATAGATATCTGCTTATCAAATAATCAAGTCCACTTAGCCCTTTAGCATTTAAACTGGCCATATCTGGCCCAAATATTCTACCAGTTTTATATTCAAACTGGCCAGATCTGGCCTCTCACACCTTCTCTGCAATGTCATTCTAAAAATAAACAATCACATCATCTAAATCTCAAAGTTACAAGATAATACATGATTAATTCATAACAGTGTGAATAAATAACTATTAAATTCGACAAAGTAATGTGAATGCTAAAGGTTTGAGGGGACTAACTCAGAACACAGCAATTTATTGGCCAGCTCTCACCATGCGCGTGTGCGCGCACGCACACACACACACACACACACACACACACACACACACACAGAGTAATTAACACTAGTTTTTAAAAAAAATTTTGTTACTGAATTTCTAATGGAGATGCTTGACAATAATTTCAAAGCTAATACATAAAAATGTAGTTCTAAAAGTAGACTTGTGGTGGTAATTTGAGGGGAATTTGGCTGCTATTTCTAGCTGAACAAGTAACTGAATAGATATTTCCTTACTTATTGGTAATAAGTCCTTGTTGACATTTTTGTCGTCGTTGCCCTCCTCCTCTAGGAAGTGGATTAGTAGATGCGTAGAATTATTACAGGTTTAGACAAAATATCTTGCAGTAGTTGTTCTGCCTAGGTGATCAACTTTGCTTTTTATCCCTCCAGAGTTGACAAAATAAAATACTAATCAATAGCTGGGGTTGATGTAATCCGCCAAGCTCTACTCTCAATATTTCTAGCCTTGTGCCTGCATCAGAAACCGTTATTAGAATCATTATTAAGGCAGTGAGCTGGCAGAATCATTAGCATGTCGAAAAAAATGCTTAGTGGCATTTTATCTGTGTTTATGTTCAAAGTTCAAATACTGTCAAGGTTGACTTTGCTTTCCCCACTTTTGGGGTCAATAAAATAAGTACCAGTTGAGTACTGGGGTTGGTGTAATCGACTTACCTCTCCCCAAACTTGCTGGCCTTGTGCCAAACTTTGAAACCATTATTATTATCATCGTTATCTTATATATTAAAAGGCAAGTTGTCTGTCTGTATGTTGTGTCAACCACTTCTACTCCTACAATTTTCAACTGAATTTCACCAATTTTGACATGTGTGTTCTCTTTGACATAGGACGCTTTTATAATTTTTTCCTCAAAATTCCGTGACCCAACATAGACTACTCTCAATTCGCCTAGGATTTGGCTTGAGCCAGTGAAAAAACGTGACACACCCAGCTGGAAAAAATCATTACTTTACTGTGTCAGCTGTGGCGAGCTCTTATCGACTGCTTGCTCAGTACTGCCAGCAGCATTCATTTGTGAGTTAAAATTTGCCTCTGTTTTCACGTGACCGCTCTTTTTCATATAATTATTCCAACTTAAACTAACCACTTCAAAACTCTTACCCAAAATTAAAAATTTTTAATTCAGTCTGTTTGATTAACATTTTTGCCAACTACATTTTATTATTTTTTGCTTTTCCTTGGGACTTTTTCTATTGCGTAAACTGATAATTTTCCACCATACCTCGAGGCAAAAGGTCCAATATAGGTCGGCAAACAAATTCTGAAAGGAAAAGTAAACGTATGTATGCAAATGAATCTGCCGAGGTCGCCGGCAGGAGGAACTCTCTCAATGCACTTAGGATGGCTTTAGTGCAAAGAAGGGAAAGTGAAGAGCAGCGTTGTGATCGGTTGGCACGTTTTACTGCGCAATGAGCAGCCCAGAGCAATGAGCAACGTTCAGCATGCCGAACAAGAAATACTTCCTTTACTGCTGCTGCATGAGTTTCAGAGACTGCAGCACAACATACAGTTCGACTTTTAAGAGATGCTGCAGCAACTGCTGCTGTGCGCGCTACGGAGACTACCGGGGAAAGGCAACAACGACTGGAGGCTACAACTCAGCGAAGGGCTGCACGACGTTCCTACTCAAGGCCATGCTCCTCGCATTGGTCAATGACAGCATTCAACTACAATCCTACAATTGACTACAGTAATCACCCTGATGTTCAAATAGGCTGCATGTCCACAATCTGCCAATTTTGCGGATTTTTCTCAAGCGGATATGTACCTGCAACTGCGCGTTCCAAATGACTTCCTCTGGTGCCAACATCATACGAGATAGGTATTTCATGCCTTCCTTTAAAGTGCAGGGGTAGATTTCCTATAGAATTGGTTCCCTGTAGCTGCATGATGCTGCCTTGCCTCAGTTTCTTCGGCTGTACTTCGTTGGAGACTGCGCTAACCAGGCATACTTAACAAACAGCCCCGGGCAACGCCGGGTACGCCTGCTTGTTATTAAGAAGATAGTGGAATAAAAAGAGATAGAAGAGCATTGACAAAACTACCTCAAAGTTATTAGTTTTACATTTGGAGTTAAAATCATGGTGATCCTGACTTTTGTCTTTTATTATTCTAGGAGGTCAGGGTATAAGTACCAGTCATGTAGTGAGGTTGATCACATTTGACTATACATCTGTCTTTAAATTTGCGACTATAAATGCCAATGTGAGAGATCATTATAAAAATCAGGCTGAATGCTTGTGTCTGTTTTGGTATTTCATTATCTTGAATTCAAATCTCACAGGGGCTCATTTTCATTTCCATTCTCTTATGTTGATTTTAATCTTCAATGCTCCCAATATATTGATAAATTATTTCTGCATATTAATTCTAATGAAAAAAATAATCTTCATCTTAAACTGGAATGCTTCCAACAAAAAGAGATTAGAAAAATGCATATTTTAATTATTTTAATTCTGTAAAATTAATTTGAGTGTCATATGAAAAAAAAAAGAAATTAAAAGAATTAATGAATTTTTCTTTTGAACAAATTTAATATCTTTTATATTTATTTAGTGTTCTATCCCCTTTCTTTCTTGTTAGATTGTGTTACATGTAATATTTATTTCCTTATTGCCCACAAGGGGCTAAACATAGAAGGGACAAACAAGGACAGACAAAGGGATTAAGTCGATTACATCGACTCCAGTGCATAACTGGTAATCATTTAATCGACCTCGAAAGAATGAAAGACAAAGTCGACCTTGGCGGAATTTGAACCCAGAATGTAGTGGCAGGCGAAATACCGCTAAGTATTTCACCTGGCATGCTAACGATTCTGCCAGTTCTCTACCATGTTACATGTAATATTATTCACATCTCATCACTGTCTCTTGTCTAGTCCATCTTGGAGTAAATAGATTCCACTGGAAAAGCTCAGAGCATCTGCATGGTTGCTTAACCTGCTACAAATAGCTGTTAAGTTTCCTTCAAATCACATCTTAGTATTGTAGTCCTAAATACATCTGAAGAGGATGGTAAGTCATTAAAAGGAAAGTCTTTGACCATGGGGCTGCTTGATCAGAATTGACTTGCAAGTAAACAACTGAACTTTGGGATATAAAGCTTACTGGTTGTAAACAATAAGAAATATATCATTAGCTTCCTGTACAACGCTACATCTTCCTCCTCATCACTACTACTGTCATCAACATTGTCATCATGATGATGATGCTGGAATGAGTCAGGTGAAACTTATTGAAGCAATTTTTTTTTCTATAGATGGATACTCTTCCTGTTGCTGTCTTTCATCTGTTTCCAAGTAAGGTACTATTTCTCCCAGTCCTATCAACAACATACTCAGTGGCTAAACATGCTTACCCAGCAGATTATAAACAATGACACTGTTATATGACACATTTTTTTAAGCAGAGTATAAATGTCAAGATAAGAAGATACATAGTCACACACACACACAAATGACAGTCTTCTTAACCCTTTTGATGTCAGCTCACTTGAAACTGTCCCAGGTTCTATAACATAAACTTCACTGTTTTAAAGTACTCTAAATTACATAACCTTCCATCAAAATTTTATGCTAATTTGTTCCAGGCCCCAACTTAATGAGAAAGTTATTTTACAAGATGCTTCATTATTTTAAAAATTAATTGAAGCAAAGGCAGCATATGTTAACTAGAATATGGTAATGAAACAGTTAAAGTTTCCATCTATTAGTTTGTTAGCCTGAGCCCATTCTAGAAGGTACCATTGAAATACAAGAGCCCAAAACTAGATTTTTCACTCATCACGGCAACTAAACTCATTAATATTCAGTGAACTCTGTCTCTACTGTAATAATAGCAAGTTAATATAGGAATGGTGTGACAGGAGTGGAATATAGTGCCACATCCTAATTTCTTTTCTGTTTCAATTTGTCATCTGATTCACTCTTGCCCTTCTATAGTGATGATTTATCATTTTTTGGTCACAGTTGTTAATCAGAAAAATTTAAACTAAAATCATAATTGAAACTATATTTATTGAATGACTTCTACTGATCAGTCTCTATTTAGATATGATCATTAGTTTGTATAGGCATTGCTATAGGTGCATGCATGGCTGTGTAGTTAAGAAGCTTGCTTTGCAACTGCATGGTTTTGGGTTCAATCTGACTGACTATGCAACACCATAACCCTTTAGCAACACCTTAAACCGACCATGTCTGGCCAAACTATTCTACCCATTCTTTATTCAAACTGGCCATATCCAGCCTCTCACTCCTACCCTATAATGTCATTCTAAAAATAAGTAATCACAGGTGCCGGCACGGCTTCCCAACTACAAAGTTTTGGGTTCAGTCCCACTGCTTGGCAACTTGGTCAAGTGTCTTTTTCTATAGCCCCAGGCCAACCAAAGCCTTGTGAGTAGATTTGTTAGACAAAATCTGAAAGAACCCCATCATATATCCAGGGGTTGGACAAAATAATGGAAACACCTAGCGTCATAGCATCGTAATTTTGAAATATCTATAAAACCGTCAAAAGCTTGTTTATTTTTATATTTTTTGATTTATTATTAGTGTTGCTTAATATGTTTTGCTAAAATTGCTGTTTCTTTTCAGATATCATCAGAAAAAGGTAATTAGAATTCATTAAAATGACAGATCTATTGGACTTTCAAAGAGGTCAAATTGTTGGTGCTCATATGGCAGGTGCTAGTGTAACAAAAACAGCCGAAATGTTTGGTGTATCAAGAAGTACTGTCTTGATAGCCTTTGAGAAAGAAGGAAAACCTTGTTGAAACAAAACTCCGCAAGAAAACCAAAACTTTCAGATAGGGACTGTCGGACTCTTATGCAAATTGTTAGAAAGGATCACAAAAGTACAGTTCCCAAAATTACTGCAGAGCTTAATGACCACCTCAAGGACCCAGTTTCCACAAAAACTGTTCGCCGGGAGATGCACAAAGCCGGATTTCACAAGAGGGCTGCAATTAGAAAACCGCTACTTTCAAAAACAAACATTGCAAAGCATTTAGAGTAGAGTAAAAAACTACGGAATTGGTCCCTAGAGTAGTGGAAGAATGTTATTTTCTCAGACGAGTCATCCTTTACCTTATTTCCGACCACCTGCCAAGTATACGTGTGGAGATAGCCAAAAGAAGCATTTGACCCAGACTGCCTTCTTCCAACTGTAAAACATGGAGGAGGATCTGTGATGATCTGGGGGGGCTGTATCTTGGAAATCTGCTGGCCTAATGGTTTCCCTTCATGGCAGAATTAATAGTCAAGACTATTTAAGCATTTTATCTGGTCAAATTAATCCTATGGTTGCGGAACTGTTTCCGGGGGAGAAATGCAATCTTTCAGTATGATAATGCACCAATTCATACAGCTAAAGTTGTTACTGAATGGCACGAGGAACATTCTAGGGAAGTTGAACATCTTGTCTGGCCACCACAGTCCCTAGATCTCAATATTATTGAATATTTATGGTGCATCTTAGAAAAACAAGTAAGGAGTCGATATCCTCCACCATCATCACTACAAGAACTGGAGACTGTTTTAGCTGAAGAATGTACAAAAATTCCTTTGGAAACAATTCAAACTTTGTATGAGTCCATACCTCGTAGAATTCAAGCTGTAATTACAGCGAAAGGCAGTCCTACCCCATATTGAAATAAATTTGTTTGAAATTTTAAGGAGTTTCCATTATTTTGTCCAACCCCTGTATATGTGTGTGTGTCATTGTGTTTGTCCCCCACCACTATTTGACAACCATTGTTGGTGTGTTTACAGCCCCAGGTCGTTTCAGTCTACTAGAAAGAAAGAATTTCAAGGTGGTGTCCCAGCAGAGATGCAATCCAATAACTGAAATATGTAAAAGAGACATCATCAAAATCTTGAAGCTACAAATTAAATACATGATTATTCAAAACCGTGTGAATAAATAAGCATTACATTTGAGAGAGTAATCTGAACGTTAAAAGGTTAAGCAAGTCACTTCTGCTTTAGATTTAGGTTGACCAATGCCTTGTGAATGAATTCGGTAGATGAAAACTTTTTGGAAGCCCATCATGCGTGTATGTATCTTTGCTTGACAACTGGTGTTGGTTAATTCATGTCCATATAACTTAACAGTTTGACCAAAGACTGATAGAATAAATGCCAAACTTAGAGAAGTACTGGGGTTAGTTTGTCTAAGCTTGTGTAAGTGGTTCCCCCATTATGATCATGATCCAATGACTGAAGTAGGAAAAGAAAGATATGATCAAAGAGCAGAGCAGTTTGATGTTTGGAGTTGTTTATTCATTTGAAAGAGAGAAAGATATTTTTTCTGCTCTGTCACTGTGTGGTAAGAAGTTTACTTCCCAACATCACAGTTCTGGGTTCAATCTCACAATCACTTTAATTACATAAAGAGGAGTCGGAGTCAAAGTCAAACCTTTTTTGTTTCAACTCCACAACCCTGGTTAAATGATGTGAGTGTGTTTCTGTTTGTCCCCTACTCCCGCTTGACAACTGATGCGAGTGTATTTATGTCCCTGTAACATAACAGTTTAGGAAAATAGACTGATAAAATAAGTACCAGGCTTAAAAAAAGAAAGCAAAATAAATACTGGGGTAAATTCATTCAGCTAAAATTCAAGTTCATACTCCAGCATGGCAGCAGTCTAATCTTACTGAAACAAGTAAGATATATATATATATATATATATATATATATATATATATATATATAATACTGGTAGAGGTTGAATGGGTCATCAAAGTCCAGGTTAGATCTTATTCAGTGCTATTGTTCCCCTAGACTCCTTGTACGTTTCGTCTTTGCTCTATACACACACCCACACACAAAATGGAGTTTCTGTGCAGTTACTAGAGCTTGTAGAAATAGCATTCTACTTTATAAGAAATGGTCAAACTGGATAATGTAATTCTCAGTGTAAAGAACCCGGAAAGAATGGGATGGTCATGGCTGGAACGCCTTTGGTCATTCAAAAAGTTTTTGTTTTCCAGTTGTGTAAGTTCCAGATACAGGTAAAATAAAATCATTTTAAATGAGAATTTAAACCATGTTGTGAACTTTGGAGTGGCTGTGTGGTAAGTAGCTTGCATACCAACCACATGGTTCCAGGTTCAATCCCACTGTGTGGCACCTTGGGCAAGTGTCTTCTACTATAGCCTCGGGCTGACCAAAGCCTTGTGAGTGGATTTGGTAGGCGGAAACTGAAAGAAGCCCCTCATATATATGTATATATGTATGTGTGTATATATGGTTATGTCTGTGTTTGCCCCCCCCTCCCACAACATTGCTTGACAACTGATGCTGGTGTGTTTACATCCCCGTAATTTAGTGGTTCGGCAAAAGAGAACGATAGAATAAGTACTAGGCTTACAAAGAATAAGTCCTGGGGTCGATTTGCTCGACTAAAGGCAGTATTCCTGCATGGCCGCAGTCAAATGACTGAAACAAGTAAAAGAGTAAAGAGTATATGCATCTCGTCTACTTTCTTGTGTTTACTACATCATCAACATCACCACCACCATTATTATCATTTTACATCCAGTTTCCACACTGGCATGGGTTGGACAGTTCATGACACTCTGAGTCAGTTCTTAGTTAGAGACCCTAGTACCATCTTGCTTATGGTCTTTCTACTAGAAAATTTTGTTGTTCTTGCATTCACAGACATTGAGTAAATCAGCAGTACAATGGAAAGGAAGGTGCAGTCAGAAGTAGCAGTTTGAGAAACTGTTAGACATGTATTGAGAGAGAAAAACAATTTTTTTTTTTTTTTTTTGAGGTATCTAAGCATTATTTAGATGTGTGTGTCTAATAAATAATTGCAACAGAACAAAGTCTGCTTCAGGCCTTAAGGTCACATTCACCCATTGTTTATCTTCGGAATCAATATTTTCAGATGTAACTCAAATCAAAACATTCACTTAGAAGACCATCTAAAGCTATGTTTCGCTATGTTAGAATCAGAAATATGTAATTCCTTTCTGAATTAGAAATTACCAAAATTATCATTACATGGCTTCAGTTTTGCCCTTAATGTTGATTCATTTGTTAACTAAATTGAATGAATAAGTAGATAAATGTTTATTTATTGTATTTTTATATACCAAATTATATTACCAATATCACTAGTTTTCGTCATCGTAATCATCATTTAATGTTCGTTTTCCAGGAAGGCATGCATTGAATGGTTTGACAAGAGCTAGCAAGCCAGAGGACTGCAAGTTCCAATGTCTTCCTTGGTATGGTTTTTATGGTTGGATGCCCTTCCTAATGCCAATCTCTTTACAAAGTGTACTAGGTACTTTTTATGTAGCACCAGCACTATTGAGGTCACCAGGTAACTCATCAGATAAGATCTCTCAACAGTGGGGGTTGTATTGAGGGAGGTAACTTTATGCCAGATGATGAGAGGTTAAATGTGACAGGAACAGGTGTCTTACTTTAGGAGAAAGATCTGGTTACTCCAGCTGGAAGGGAAAGAGGAAGGTGGCGAAGAGGTATCAGAACATACCCTCAAATTACAAGGAAGGTGAATAAAAAAGAAGTGGTATTAGTGCTTTTGTATGTTGTCAGTGTTTATATATTACCAGGATTTATGTCTTCATAGGTTACCAGTTTTTATGATTTTGTGTATGTTATCCATCTTTGATGTCTATATATTGGTCATTAAATGTTTTCTAAAAGGCCTGACAGTATGACAACTTTCCTGTTCTATTGTGGTAGGCCCCTCATCTGGGATGACACCTCCAGCTATGATATCTCCAGTGGCAACTTGGTGTGTTCAGTTATAAGCTCAAGGTCTACTGATTTTCCAGGCTGAGAAAAGCAAATTGTCAAGATATCGGTCACTCCCTGACAGGTTTTGGGTTGAGCCTTTGGTGGTAGAGGCCTCTTGTGTTCTTGATCTCCGGACCATATTCTTGCTCACTGCTATCAGAATGGAGATGGCTATTCATAAGTGTAAGTCCCGTGAGTCAGAGTGGCCATTCCAGTGCATGTCCCTCATTGTCCCCCAGGAAATTGTATGTTCCACACTTTAATATAAAGTTACTTCACATAAACTACTCTGCTGCCACCTCTACAAACTTTTCCTCTGTGTTTAGCCTATCTATAAACTTAATCCATTGTCTAGTTTTAATATCACCATCTGGCCCTTGATTGCCTTAGTGGAGTCTTCTATGTTGTGAGCATTTGAGTCAGGTCTCTAGTTTGAAGATACTTTCCTTCCACTCTCCTCCTCACCATCTTTGAGGTCTCTGTATGGGATCATGGATACTGTTTTTCTCCTGGGTGAGCCATAAAAAAAAATTTCTACCACATACATAGATAAAAAGTAGCAGCAGCAGCATCAACCTTATTATCCACAAACACTGCACCAAGATGCACACCACCAAAGATATGTGCAGAAGAGCAGAGTGATGACTGCTGTGTCTCTATAAGGACTACTTTTGCCCATCTCTGCTGTGGCTACTACCAGAATGAACAAACATATTCCAGCCAATTTGGGAGACCCTGTGAGGTCACTGGTTTTGCTAGAAATAGCAGCTAAATCTCCAAGTCACGTGCTACCATCTTAAGTACAAAAAGGGTACATTGGATTATGTAGTCCCTGATATAAAAAAGAACAAAATGGTTATGGCTAGAATGTCTTTGATTATAAGTCTACTTTATCCAGGACCTAACTGGGGCTAAACAACAATAGCAGGAAGCACAGGGAACAAAATGAAAAGGGAGACAAATGCAACTTACTTGGACTGTCACACTCACCACCCTGTGCAATAAACTACCTTGTCAGAATGTATAGTATGATCCATCAGCAAATGGAGGCATAGAATATTTGCAACAGTGGATTGGCAATGAGTCAGACCTAGTTATTCTACCATCTATCTGCAAGCCAATAAGAAAGCCTCTATGGAAAATTCCATTCACATTGAACACACAAATTGTACAAGTGACTCTGCTAAATCTTCCTCATATCACTTAAAAAAAGACATGGCTGGATAATTTGGTTCTAGTTTCTCAGCACATGCAAAAGACAAGATGGTGACAACTGGAATAACTCTGATCATAGATATGCTCAATTGGGTCTGACCTGCAGCTAAACAACAACAACAGATGACTTAATTTTACATACCATTTAACCAACAGTAACAACATTAGTAATATATGTACCAATGCCAACATAACTTTGTTGAGTTTCACAGAGAGTTTATCATACCCCTGTCCTTACACATTTTTGTTTATCAATATTATCACACCAATACTACTACTATTACCACCACTATAACTATCACAACTACCATCAACAATAACAATGCTATCACAGCTACTACCACTAGCAACACTATCATAACCACCACAACAAAAACAGTCTCACTTTCACACTGAAACATTTCCCTACCACCTCTCCCCACCTCCACCATTAGCACGCTGCCAATACCACCTGTACAACTTCTCAGGTTGAATGGAATCTTTCTTAATTCTGTACAAGTTAATTTTTTTAACTTGGCTCTAAAATAATTTCCTGGACTTTAAACCCCCAGAGAGAACACGGTTCAAATGAAATTGAAATCCCTTCATTGTTTGTTATTGTTCAGCCTGAAGTCAGTCCTGATTAAGTTGGCCTATGATCAAAAGTCATTCCTGACATGACCACCATGCCTTCTTTTTATGAGAGAATAGTGTGTAACTTGAGGGAGATTTCATTACTGTTTGTAACAGGTCAGGCAACTATTCTTTTATTCTTTTACTTGTTTCAGTCATTTGACTGTGGCCGTGCTGGAGCACCGCCTTTAGTCAAGCAAATCGATCCCAGGACTTATTCTTTTGTAAGCCTAGTACTTATTCTATCATTCTCTTTTGCCGAACCACTAAGTTACGGGGACATAAACGCAACAGCATCGGTTGTCAAGCAATGTTGGTGGGGACAAACACAGACATACAAACATATACACACACATACATATATACGATGGGCTTCTTTCAGTTTCCGTCTACCAAATATACTCACAACTCTTTGGTCGGCCCGAGGCTATAGTAGAAGACACTTGCCCAAGGTGCCATGCAGTGGGATTGAACCTGTAACCATGTGGTTGGTAAGCAAGCTACTTACCACATAGCCACGCCTGCACTTGTATGTACAGGGTTTCTCATTAGCTTTACGGCAAGGATTTTATACTTTGTAAGCCCTACACTAGCAAGATGTTTATGCATAGAATAAATTCAGGGACTCAGTCATGGTTTAATAAGCTTCAACTTACTATTTGGCATTTTAGATAAATGTCTTCTACCACACTCAGATTAATGAATATCTTGTGAAATTTGGTAGAGAGATCCTGTAAAGAAGCTTGTTATATCATCATCATTCATCATTTACATATCTGTTTCTACACTAACATCGGTTGGGTAGATTTCACATTCAAACTTAGTTTTTAACTGGAATTGCTGTCTTCCTACACAGGTCAGAAGATTACCATATTTGATGGCATATAAAATTATCTTTATATCTTTTTTCTGTTTCAGTCATTAGACTGTGACCATGCCGGGGCATCGCCTTGAAGAAGTTTTAGCGGAATGAATTAACCCCCAGTACTTATTTTACACACACACAGAGGCTTCTTTCAGTTTCCATCTACCAAATCCATTCACAAGGCTTTGGTTGGCCCGAAGTTAAAGTAAAAGACACTTGCCTAATGTGCCACACAGTTGGACTGAGCTTGGAACCATGTCATTGGGAAGCAAACTTCTTACCTCACAGCCATGCTTGCACCTGTACATTTTTTCTAAAAATACATCTCAAAAGATCACTCCAGCCCTACATGCTAAAGTTGGGCCTCCCATAAGCTTTAATGCACTAAAAACTATTTTTATGAATATGTACTGCTGGAATTGGGGTGCATCTAATATGCCTGTACATGTTTCATACCATCAAATATGGTATATCTCGCTCATACATTCCATTTTCATCATGGTTTCTATAGCTGGATGACCTTCCTAACAATAACAACCACATTACCTAGTGTGATGATTGCATTTCATTGTGGCATTATCACTAGAGGTGCAGTCTTGTCCTTGGTGGGACTAATGAGTCCTCTCTATCTGTAAATCTCTCTATACTCTTTACCCTTTTACTTGTTTCAGTCATTTGACTGCAGCCATGCTGGAGCACCACCTTTAGTCAAGCAAATTAACCCCAGGACTTATTCTTTGTAAGCCTAGTACTTATTCTATCGGTCTCTTTTGCTCAACTGCTAAGTTACGGGGATGTAAACACACCAGCATCGGTTGTCAAGCGATGTTGGGAGTACAGACACACACACACACACATATAAATATACATATATACGACAGGCTTCTTTCAGTTTCCGTCTACCAAATCCACTCACAATGCTTTGGTCAGCCCGAGTGGGAATGAACCCGGAACCATGTGGTTAGTAAGCAAGCTACTTAGCACACACCCATTCCTGTGCCTATGCATACAAATCTACATGCAATGAAAACCTGTACATTGAAGCAGAAATATCTGATGTAATTTTTATTTGACTAAGTCATCTCTTCAGTTTGCATTTTGTATTCTATGAAAATTAAGTAAGCACCAGAAAAAGTACTAGGGTCAATCTAATTGGCCAAAAACCTTGAAAAGGTAGTGGTCCAGTATAGCCACATCCCAATGAATGAAACCATCAAAAAGAATAAAACAGTATGTCCTGTGCTATGACATGTAATTTTTGTTGGAATCTTTGATGGCAAATAGTTTTTGTTGTTTAGCTTGGAAGTCTTTTTATTCATGTGCTGACACTTCTTGATAAGGAGAAAATAAGAGAGAGAGAGAGAGAGAGAGAGAGAGAGAGTGTGTGTGTGTGTGTGTGTGTGTGTGGCTTTCATTTATGCAGTGAGAGAGTATTTATACACTTGCCATAGGATAATGTATCCCTAATGTTTCAAACAGACATGAATGTCTGTTGATATAGATTTTAGAACAGTAATATAAACTTGGGATTGTATTCACAGGTGTATAGGTGTGTATG
>NC_069004.1:22464309-22466385 GCF_001194135.2 Octopus bimaculoides
ATGATATATGTATGTATGTATGTTTACTCTTTTACTTGTTTCAGTCATTTGACTGTGGCCATGCTGGAGCACTGCCTTTAGTCGAGCAAATCGACCTCAGGACTTATTCTTTGTAAGCCTAGTACTTATTCTATTGGTGTCTTTTGCCGGACCGCTAAGTTACGGGGACCTAAACACACCAGCATTGGTTGTCAAGCGATGTTGGGAGGACAAACACAGACACACAAACATATACACACACATACATATATATGATGGGTTTCTTTCAGTTTCCCTCTACCAAATCCACTCATAAGGCTTTGGTCGGCTCGAGGTTATAGTAGAAGACATACTGAATCCGGAACCATGTTGTTGGTAAGCAAGCTACTTAGCACACAGCCATACCTACGCCTATAGTATGTTAATATTTGTTTTTATGTTGTTATAAAAAGACAAATTTACATTAATCTGATGGATTACTCTATATTTTGTAGAGTACAAATTTATTATTTTTATACAAGAATGTTGTTGAAATGACTTCGAAGCTTTGACCAGCTTAGCAAGTAGTGAAAAAAAATAACCAAGAAATCTGTCAAGTGATGAAGTTTGTAGGTTTGTTTCACAATCTTAAGGTCGCAGGCTTGATTCTGCTATGTGGAAGTGTCTTTTACCACAGCCTGGTATGATCCTTGTCCTCAAATGAAATGAGCAGATGGAAACTGAAGAAGCCTTTTAGATGGACTTGTACCTGGAATTCAAAGTGCCTACTCTTTTTTTTTTTTAGCCTACACATAAAAACAATGCGCAAATACAACTTACACATCCCTGAATATCTATCTATCTATTTGTCTGTTCTTTGATCTGCTTATTGGTCTGTGTTTGTATTCTGTTATTCTTTGACTAGTTTCAGCCATTGGACTATGTCCACGTTAGGACATGGCTTTCAAGGAGTTTTAGTCAACCATAACTACTTTCTGTATTTCAGTCTGGTACTTATTTTATCAGTCTATTCATTGAATGATTAAGTGGTACCTTTAGACACAATTCCAGTTTTACATGTTTGTCATATGTGTGTGTTTGTGTATGTATGTGTCTGACTGACTGTCTGTCTGTCTGTCTGTCTCTCTCTCTCTCTTTATTTGTTTTTGTAGATCTCTTTCTACATTTCTTAACATCAAAAGAGATTTCAGGTTGCTAGCACATCATTTCCAGAGTGTAAAGTATTGAATTGAATTGAATAGAAAGAGAGGAGGGAGGAATAGATATTTCAAAGAAATTGGGAAGATGTCGATGGTGTTGGTGGTGGCAATAGAAATGGTAGTTGTTTAGAGTTGATGGTAGATAGGTTAGGGGTGGCTGGCTCATTCAGTGGACTAATCACTGACCAGAGATAGAGCTGAAATATTGGAAAATCAGTTTTATGTACATGGGTGGCTTGAAAATTTTCAGTGGTAAGAAGTCAGATTCAGTGTTGAGTAAAGGGTAATGGTTTTTTTCTCTAAGTGTTTTTAAAAGTCAATTTTAACAGCGATTTAGCCAATAGCTACTGGTATTTAGCATTTAATAGTGACTTAAATTACTGTTTGTAGAGTGTTGGGTCTCACTTTATCATATCAGGTTCACTTACTTTGTAAACTCACTGAAGTTGTTAATGCCTTCTCCTGCCATCTTTAAGACATTTCTTCCCACCCTGATCAGTAATATTATAGTTGTCTGTAATGATATCATTTCAGGTAATAATTTTAACAATATTGTTATACTTGGGAAAGCTCATATTTTGCTAGTTAAAGACATGCACTATATATTTGGTCTTCACTTCAGCTTTATATATGACAAAAGAACCTTGACAAAGAAACTAAGAGAATTGTAATAAAGCTGAAGTGAGGACCAAATATATAGTCTGTGTGTGTTTAAGTGGCAAAATACGACCATCCCCAAGTATAACAATGTCTGTTTCAACACACAATTTCACATCAAGAATCTTGCAAAACAAATACATAAACATAAAAATTTTGACATTGTTATCTATATATGTAAAACTTGAACGTGTGTGTGTGTGTGTGTGTGTGTGTGTGTGTGCGTGTGTGTGTGTGTCTG
>NC_069004.1:22467986-22468941 GCF_001194135.2 Octopus bimaculoides
CCTCAGCCCCCTCCTATTTATCATAGTCCTCCAGGCGATCACAGAAGAATTCAAGACAGGATGCTCCTGGGAGCTCCTCTATGCTAATGACCTTGCACTAGTTGCTGAGTCACTATCAGAACTAGAGGAGAAGTTTCAGGTGTGGAAGCAAGGACTAGAATCAAAGGGCCTTAGAGTCAACCTAGCTAAAACCAAAGTCCTATTAAGTAGGAAGGTAGACAAAACACAAACCCCTTCAGGTAGATGGCCCTGCTCGATCTGTAGAAAAGGTGTGGGTAGAAACTCTATAAGATGCACACAGTGCAAGCTATGGACACATAAGAGGTGCAGCAATATCAGAGGAAAGTTAACTAGGAAGTTAGGTTTTGTATGTGGTAGGTGTTCAGGAGCAATAAACACAGAAAATGTGCAGAAAACAACTTCTGCCATATTCCAGGGAGAAAAAGTAGAAGTAGTTGATAGCTTCCGCTATCTAGGTGACCAAGTTAGTAGTGGGGGGGGGGGTGCACTGAAAGTGTAGCTGCTAGAATAAGAATAGCCTGGGCAAAGTTCAGAGAGCTCTTACCTCTGCTGGTGACAAAGGGCCTCTCACTCAGGGTAAAAGGCAGACTGTATGATGCATGTGTACGAACAGCCATGCTACATGGCAGTGAAACATGGGCCGTGACTGCTGAGGACATGCGTAAGCTCGCAAGGAATGAAGCCAGTATTCTCCGATGGATGTGTAATGTCAGTGTGCATACTTGACAGAATGTAAGTACTTTGAGAGAAAAGTTGAAACTAAGAAGCATCAGTTGTGGTGTGCAAGAGAGATGATTGCGCTGGTGTGGTCATGTAGCGAGAATGGATGAGGATAGCTGTGTGAAAAAGTGCCACACCCTAGTGGTTGAGGGAACCTGTGGAAGGGGCAGGCCCAGGAAGACCTGGGATGAGGTGGTGAAGCACGACCTCCGAA
>NC_069004.1:22468951-22470130 GCF_001194135.2 Octopus bimaculoides
CAGGAAGACCTGGGATGAGGTGGTGAAGCACGACCTCCGAACATTAGGCCTCACCGAGGCAATGGCTTCTGACCAAGACCTTTGGAAATATGCTGTGCATGAGAAAACCCGGCAAGCCAAGAGAGACCTAAATCCAAGGCCTCTGCTAGGGATGTAGCCAGCCCACTTATGCGTACCTTTCCTTTATTGGACACTAAACTCCACTTGCGAAGACCTGTTGAGGCAAGTGAAATCGAAATCAAACTAAATTCGATGACTGGCACCCATGCCAACATCGTCTCCTTCATTGGACACTAAACTCAGCTTGCGAAGACCTGTTGGGGCAAGCGAAAGCGAAATCGTGATGGCACCTGTACCAGTGGAGCGCAAAGAGCACCGTTTGAGTGTGATCGTTGCCAGAGCAGCTGCCTGGCTTCCGTGCCAGTGGCACGTAAATAGAACCATTTGAGTGTGATCATTACCAGCGTCGCCATACTGGCACTTGTGCTGGTGGCACGTGAAAAGACATTCAAGCGAGGTCGTTGCCAGTGCAGCTGGACTGGCTCCTGTGCAGGTGGCATGTAAAATACACCATTTCGAGCGTGGCCGTTGCCAGTACTGCCTGACCGGCCTTCATGCCGGTGGCACGTAAAAGCACCCACTACACTCTCTGAGTGGTTGGCATTAGGAAGGGCATCCAGCTGTACAAACTCTGCCAAATCAGATTGGAGCCTGGTGTAGCCATCTGGTTCACCAGTCCTCAGTCAAATTGTCCAACCCATGCTAGCATGGAAAGCAGACGTTAAACGATGATGATGATGATATATATTGCATGCCTTCTTAATCTCGAGCAAGTCCAGGTATCTCTGCTAGCACCTTAATCTCTATAAAATCATATCTTACTGTGTATTTTCTTCTATCAGATAATGTAGCACCTCTAGAAATAAACATCAATCAAAGTAAATGCTAAAGACACTACTTGATTGTTTGATCTATTTGAAATAGCAGACAAATCTTCTTCAAATTAGACCATAATGTCTAAAGCAAGGAAGAACATGTTGGATATCTAGAAGTCTTAGATATTTTGCTAATAAATGGGATGGTTATTCTCAGAATGCTTTTGGTTGAACCTGTCCTCCTTGGTCTCTATTCTGTACTCAATATATATATATATATATATATATATATATATATATATAT
>NC_069004.1:22470140-22470748 GCF_001194135.2 Octopus bimaculoides
GTGTGTATAATAATAACAAATAATATATATATGCATATATACATACATATATGTGCATACTTGTATATATATATGTATATACACATGCATATATGGGCACAGGACATCACAGAACATATACAACATGAAATATGAAATACAAAAACACGGAATACAAACTTTCTTTCCGATCAGCTGTAGGGATAAGACACACTCTTGCCTGTCTCCTGTCAGAGCTTGTTCATACAGCATTCACCACTTCACCTCGTTTAGGCTTAGTAGACCTTCCTTTTTGTTTTCACTGTCCTGTTTTTTGTTATCAACTTTGACCCTCCGCAAAATCCCAAATTTTATTCAATTTGCTTTGTGGGAGCAACTATTTTTCTGAAGACGTATCTTGTCACGAATTGCTCGAAATATGGAGTAGAAAAACAGCCAACAACTAATGAAGGGTTATTCTTTATGTTGCATGTCTTGTTTTCCATTTTTTTCCTTTGTTGGTCACAAAAAGTTCGTATTCCATGTTTTTGTATTTCATATTTCATGTTGTTTACATTCTGTGATGTCCTGTGCTCATATGTGCATGTCTATATACATATATATGTATGTACATAAATGTATGCATATAT
>NC_069004.1:22471044-22480603 GCF_001194135.2 Octopus bimaculoides
TATATATATATATATATATATATATATATATATATATATATATATATATATATATATATATATATATTATTTATATTATATGATTGAACGCCACACATCCATTTCCAAGTAAGTTTTATCTATCTATCTATCTATCTATTTAAAACGGCATGCACAAATGCACAGTCTTTAAAACTCATTGCATATATAAACATACATACACATGTGTAGACATACATAGTTATACATTCATGAATTTTTAGGTGCAGGTGCACACACAGACACACATTTAAGCAACCACACATGATTAAATATCAAAATGCATGTGAGTACGTGCGCACAATCACACAACACACACACGATCACTTGCTTTTTTAAGCAATTTTTCATATGTAATCCAAATGAACATTTATACACACGTATATTCCACATGGTTTTAAGGAACCACAGAAACTTAAGTGCGTTCAAATACATACATATAAACACCTATATATACTTATAGTGCAAACCAATGCATATACATTTGATTGCATGAAAACAGCAAATTAAGCTCAAACACATGTTCACATAAAGTATTTGTATAAATACACATGTCCACACACACACGTCTCTGTACACATTGTAGTTTAAAGTGTACAGGTAGAGATGAGGAAGAAAGGGTTAAAAACAAGAGAGAGAAAAATGTTGCCATTTACTTTTTCTAAAAGTTAAAATATCTTAGTGATGAGAATCCTTGTAAATTTACCTTTTATAAACATTCATCCAGCTACTTCTATAACTGAAATTTGAAATATGTCTTAGGGGCTGGTGGCGGTAATACTGGTGGCAGTAGTAGCGGAGGGGTAATTTAGTCATTTCAACCTACAACAGCAAGAAAAATGAGGAATGAAAATGAAAGCAAATTTTAGAAAATGTAGCTATGTGGCAAATGCCTTGCAAGAGGAGAATTCCTCATTTGTTTTTCTTTTAAATTTTTTTGTCTATCTCCTATTTCCATCTCTCTTCTTCTTTTCTACTTTTTCTTTTAAAATGCAGGAAACTTTATGAAAGATCATCCTTCACTTTTTATGAAGTAAAGAAAGAAATATTTTCAAGTGTGGATTAATATTTGTTTCCATATCACTAAAGACTGGTCCTTTGGGTTCACTTGTACTACATTCCTTGAATAATATTTAAGAATTCCCTCTAGAATCAGTTTAATTTGATGAAATTGGGTTTAGCTGGAAAAAGATTACATCACAAGAATGATATGTAAACTATGTCAATCAAGCAACCTATTTAACTCTGTGTGTATGAGTTTGTCCTCCTCATCATTTTCATTTTTTTTATGTCCTCTTTTGATAGTTGGACAGGTCTTCAAGGTCTGAGCAATTTTTTTATTTGAACCCACTGCTCTCAAACTGTTGGACATTATGCCATGTGGTTTCTACAGCTGGATGTTCTTTCTAGCGCCAACCACTTTACCTCGTGTACTAAAAGCATTTTCTCGCACACACACACACACACACACACACATTAATTTGGGAACATCTATATGGTAGTTTGACCTGCTAGAAATAGAAGATAGATCACCCTCAAATCACTTAATGCTGCCCAAGATGCACCCTGCTTGAATGATAACAGAAAAGTCATGACTGGAACATATTTCATCACAGGTCAACTCCATAAGATTGACCTGGAGGTAAATAACAATAACCTATACATATATCATCATCTGCAACAGCATTTCATGTCTACCATTCCGTGCTACCATGGATTGGAAGGTCATAATGTTTCCCCATTTGTTGTTATATTATTTAAGTATGTTTTTTTTTATAGCTTCATGTCCTTTTTATTACTAATATCATATCACATGTAGCTTTGATGATGAACAAGTAATGGTGGATTAAGAGATGTTATCTGCAGAGGCATTGAAGGGTGAAACTATTAGTAGTGGTGTACATTAAAGGAATATCCATGAGAAGTCAATGTCAGGGGACTAACACAGGATGCAAATGGTACTGACAGAGCACTGCTGTTTGTTATATCCAAAGGTATGCTTATCTACTGCTAGCTGAAAATCCATTTTGGACAAATACTCAAGGATACAGCTGCTACTGGTGTGATTTTTGACAAAATTGTCTTTTGCTACAAAAAATAAAAACAAAATGAGGATTAGACTAGGTAATTGTCTGAGGGCCTATGGTAGAAATGCTATCAAATCTGTTATGCAATGAGAAAGTGATTATGCTCAGGATTGAGTAGACTACCATACACCTAAATGGTGTATGTCTGTGCACACACACACACACACACATGTACATGTGTGTAATACATATATATACATACATACATACATACACACACACACACACACACACATATATATATATATATATATATATATATATATATATATATATATATATATATATATATATATATATATATATTAATTGAAATGTATAGTATTATATATCCATTACAACTGATCTTACAATCAGTTTCGTATTAGGGGTTCAATGAAGTGTTAGGTAACAGTCCAAATATGTAACCCTGTGCTCTTCAGAGATGGCAGGGTAACCACATTTCATTCCATAACTGCCATGTCTGAAAAGTGCAGGGTTACATATTGAACTGTTACTCAATACTCTGTTGAACCCCTAGTGCAAAAATTGATCAGTAAGATTGACTGTAATCTTCTAATATAATAAAACACTTAGTGTGTTCCTGTTGGTCACGCTGTAGGGAAAGAATAGTAAAACAACAGTTGAAGTGGGAGTGTGTGGCAGTGTGAGATGCTAGTGCAGTTGGATGACATTTAAAAGATTTGCTCCCAAAACACTAGGGAAAGAAGAGTAAAACAGCAAACGGAATGGCATGGTCAGAGGCAGCTTAACTGCAGGCGAACTGTAGTCAGCAGTATTTAAATGAGCTTGACTTATATCTTGTGAGACAGAAACTGTGCTGAAGCCTATTTTGTATACCATATTTTGGTGATAGGCTAAAAACCAGTACATTCAAACATGAATATGAAGTGGTATCAAAAAGTTCCTGGACTAGTTATGTTTAACAAAAGAAGTAACTTATTTACCTAAGTTATTTACATCATCTCCTTTGAAATAGTCACCTCATGAAGCAATACACTGGTTCCATCATTCCTGCCACTTTTGGAATCCAGCCTGGAAGTCATTTTCCGTAAGTGAGTCGAGGACCTTTTGCGATTCACTCTTGATCTCGACAACAGTTTTAAAATGGTGACCTTTGAGCTGCATTTTCATCTTGGGGAAGGGATGGAAGTCTGCAGGTGCTAAATCTGGAAAATAGGGTGGGTGTGGATGTGCTACCATGTTGTTTCTGGATAGAAACTCATGAGTGAGGAGAACTTGGTGACAGAGTGCATTGTCTGTCATCTTGAAGAATCCAGTTCTTTGCGCTCCACAAATCCAGTTGCTTTCACTGAATGTCTTCCTTCAAACACTTCAAAATCTCGTTGATTATCCTCCGACAATCACCATGCACAAGCTGATGAATTTTCTCCACATTTCAAGGGGTGACACTTGTGGCAGGTCTTCCAGATCACTCATTGTCTTCAAGGGACATTCTTTTGCTTTTGAAGTGCCTGTGCCACTGGAAACATTGCATACAACCCATTGCCTCATTGCTGTATGTTTGCAGAAGCATGCTCAATGTCTCTGTAGAAGACTTGCCAAGTTTAATGCAAAATTTCACGTTGGCTCTTTGTTCCAACTTCTTGTCCATGACAGAAATCGCAGACTACAGCATACACGTGATCCGAAAAACACAAATTTTACATCTTGTGAAGTAAATACAGCATTTCACTCAGCACACTGCCTCTTGAAGAAGGTCACTGTTAGCGCACTACAGAACTAATCTGGGAACTTTTTGATACCACCTCGTAATACCCCATAATACCTATGGGAATGTTTTTGCATTTTAAATGCAAATACTAGTCAACAGATTGATCTTAAATCGTTAGAGGTGGTGCCTAGCATTGCCACAGTTCAATAAATGGAATCAGAAAAATGATAGTGACACTCATTTACAACTTTCATGCAATATAAAGGCAAGGAGGTAACACACACACTTACATCTCTGTCTGTCTCTTTCTCACTTCTTCTCTCCCCCCCCCACACTCTATATATATATTTGGGATTGTTTCAGTTTCTTTCTACCAAATTCACTCACAAGGCTTTGGTTGGCCTGAAGCTATCATAGAAGACACTTGCCCAAAGTGTCATTCTTTGAGACTGAATTTGAGACCACATGGTTAGGAAATAAGCTTCTTAATCACTCAACCATGCCTGCTTATATAAAAAGATGGGATGGTCATGGGGGAGAGTCTTGTATCGTAGGTCTACCAGTCAACTGTCATAGGATTACGACACAAGAAAAGATTTTAAAAATTGTTATTCTTTTCTTTCTCCTGATTTACATCTAGTTTACAATTGTGTGACTATTTCAAGATAATTAGGTAATTAAATACAACAATCTAAAGATTATATAAATCTCATGAAAAAGAATTGTCGACAAACAGAAATGGCTAATGGAAGAGAAATATTGCTGATGATTCAGTTAAAAACTGTAGAATGGCAATTGTGAACAATGGTGATGACAATAATGATGATGATGATGGTGGTGGTGGTGGTTGGTGCTTATGGTAATACTGATGATGAAGAGGAGGAGAATTGAAAACATATTCTATTTTAATCCTCCATCTCAAGAATAAATTTGTATCTGCTGAATATAAATTAAAATTTGAATTTTGAATTTCAAATTAAAGAAGAACTGCTGTTAATTTAACTCTGATTTCTTTATTTGATGCAACTTAATGATTTAGTTGTCTTTGGTTGTTTTCATAACAAGATTGATATTCATTCTACAGATGGAATGTTAAATTCTAGGTCAATCTCTATTTTCTTCCTATTTAAGAAGAAATGTCAGTTTAGCCTTTTTGGGAATGTACTTGAACTTATTTTGGTGGTGGAGGCGGTTTTGGTGATTATGGTGGTGGTAGTATAAGTAGTGGTGGAGTAGTAGTGATGGTTTTGAATGTAGTGGTGGTAGTGGTATTTGGGGAATTGTAATGATATTAGTGGGGTGATGATATTGGTATAGGTGGTGGTGGCGGTGTGGTAGTATTATCTTTTATCTGTTTCAGTCATTAGACTGTGACCATGCTGGGGCATCGCCTTGAATTATTTTCAGTTGAATGAATTGACCCCAGTACTTATTATTTTTTGAAGCCTGGTACTTATTCTATTGGTGTCTTTTGCTGAACCACTAAGTTACAGGGATGTAAACACACCAACACCAGTTGTCAACTAGTGGTAAGGGACAAACACACACACACATGCATGCACGCACACATATGTGATGGACTTCTTTCAGTTTTTGTCTACCAAATCCACTCACAAGACTTTGGTCAGTCTGTGGCTATAGTAGAAGACACTTGCCCACACTGCGGCGCAATGGGACTGAACTCAGGACCATGTGGTGGGGAAGCAAGCTTCTTACCACACAGCTATACCTGTGCCTATTGGTTTTGTTGGTGATATTTGTAGTGGTGATATTACTGGTATTACTGGCAATAGTGACGTTGGTACTGGTGGGATCAAGTAGTGGCAGCAATGATAGTGAAAGCAGTAGTGGTGGTGTTATTGAGAAGAATTTGTGGTGTTGGTGGAGGTTGTAGTAAAGGCAGAAAGAACATAAATTTGCAAGCATGGGTTTAGGTCCTAATCTGAGATTATGATAGATGTCTTTATTTTCAGTGGTTCACTACCAGGGTCCATATAAGGTTTTGTTTTTAAAATTTATATGCAATAAATTGTTTATACATTTACAATACACAGAATATTTTAATTTTTTTATACAATGCATAATAATATTTAATTATAGAAATACAGTAGGATTTTAAAAATATATACTGAATGGCTATGGAGGTGCAGTAGAGTAAAATAGGAATGAAAGGGGTCCATAGATAAAACATGGTTGAGAGCCTGGTTGTTGTTTAAATCCTCTCCAACCCTAGTTTAGTAGGCTGAGTCACAGTTGTCCCAGCTAGAGTGGGGGAATTTATCTTTTTTTTCTTTTTCTTCCAAGCACATCTTACTGAGGACTACCAATGTACCATAATTTTGATATAGTAGGATATGTTAATGCAGCAAGTTAGCAGAATTGTGGCATATCAGACAGAATGTTTTGTGGCATTTCTTCCAACTCATTCTGAGTTCAAATTCCACTGAAGTTGATTTTGCCTTTCATCTTTTGGGGATTGATTAAAAAAACACCAGTTGAACACTGTTACTTCTAAATGTGAACAACTTAATGTGACTGACTTCCTTCTCCCCTCAAAACTGCTGGTCTTGAACCAAAATTAGAAAAAATATAGTAGGTTAGAATTTGAACAGAGATTTGATTGCTATTTCTACTGGTTAAGTGTGTATAGACTCCTTCATATATTCCTGTAGTGTATTCTTGAGATAATACAATAACAGACTACTAGCTGAGGGTGTAAATCCTTATCTTCCATTCTTCAGTCCCTGGTAGAGATTTGGTTATAAAGGAAGTATATACAAACACAACACAATGGCTCAAGTTTATTATTGTATTCAATACAGAGACTTGTTTGTACTGGGTTTTAGAAATAGCCAACATAATAAATCTATTCTAACAGTCCATACAAATGAAACAAAGAAGCCTTTATGTGGTTGCCTGATTTGCTAGAAATAGCAGCCAGATTACATTCTTCTGTTTTAATGCTTTGCCATATTTTTCACAAAACTCTCTGTCAATATATATTGGTTAATTTGAAAATATCACTAAGATTTTTAGATATAAATATACAATGGGGCACATATATACAAATTGTTCCCTAAATGGACAAATTAAGTAACAAGTGTTTTTCTAAAAAAAAATTAAATTCTCATAACAAGCTGAAATTTGATCAATGTACCTCGAGATTAAGTTTCTCAAAGAGCTATATCTATGCCTCACATTTCTATTTCCAGTCAAAAATCATTCCACTTATGTTGTTATTAACCTTGATTTGGAAAGGCATGAGTATGACATTGATTCATGTTTTCTTTATAAATCTGAATCTTTATGACAAATCGAAAAGGAATCAGTATATTTTTTATGTCATTCAAAACATTATCTAAAGCTTTCAGATTGTAATTATTCAACCGTTTGTATATAATGATGATAGTGTTCTTGTATTCAATCATTTTGATTGATAGGTAGATTTGAAATATAAATTTGAGTCTTGTATGGTGTTTCATAGTCAAAATCCCTTTCATCTGAAATTCCTATAGGGTAGATTATCTCATGTATTGCAAGTAGAACTGATTGAATCTACAGCTGAACTCTTTGATATTCCAAACTCAGGTAGTATTGATCAAGATAGTGATACTACATGAAATCTGAACAAGATTGATCTGAAGATTAAAAGGAAAAACTGCTAAAACTCACTATGTATTGAAGGACCTTCTTTCTGTTTTCAACGTAGCATCTTTATTTGAACATAAAAGAATTTGTTTTTGTTCAAGGTACATATTTTGAGGAAACCTCCCTCAAAATTACATTCATTTTGACATGTACAATATTTCAACTTAGTCTTTAGTTTTCTTTAGCTGGAGAGATAAGTATGAATGAAGTCTATAAAATTATTGAGACTAGCACAGCTAGAGTGGAATAAATCTAGAGCCTTTCTCCTTCTATTATCCATCCATCTCCTCCACCTGCTATTCCTTGGGATGGTCATGGCAGTAGAGTCATCAGGTCCTCCATAGGACCCTTTCAGAAGCAACTGTCATTACACATTCTAGCTGGATTCCTAAGTGTGACCAACTGAGGCCATGAGTATTATCCGACCATCTTATTCTTGGTCTACCTCTAGGTCTCCTGCCAGTTGGCTTGGTTTGAAGAATCTATCTTGTGATTTTTTTCCTGCTACATTCTCATCACATATTCATAATGTTGGAGCTGTGACCTCTCAATGCAGAGACATACAGCTGCCTCAACCTGGAGAGTTCCTGATCTGCTCTAAATCCATTTATACCTATGATGTACAGTGAGATAAAACAACTTCATTTTTATTAATTGACTGATATCATCATCATCATCATCATCATCCATTTTCCATGCTGGCATGGATTGGGCAGTCTGACCAGAGCTGGCAAGCAGGAGAGCTGCACCAAGTTCCAGTCTGATTTGGCTTGGTTTCTATGGCTAGGGAGCGATTTGAGAGACATTTAGATACTATTTCTTGTCAAATGAATGGCTTCATAGAAGCTCCCTTCTTAGCTTGTTTGAGTGGGCAGGCAGTGTGAGTGAGTGATTGGAGGAAAAGTTATGGTTGAGGAGTTGGTAAACATAGAATCAATGTTGCAAGTGAGTTGTGTTGGTGCTGAGAGTTGAGAAAATCAAAGCAGGTGTAGTAGGCATGTGGTTAAGAATTCCACATTGGAATTGGCTGATTGTGTGTTCAGTCCCACTGCATGGCACCTTAAGCAAGTATCTTCTGTTATAGTCTTGGGCTGACCAAGCCCTGTGAGTAGATTTGGTAGACAGAAACTGAAAGAAGCCTGTTATATATATATATATGTGTGTGTGTGTGTGTGTGTTTGTTTCTTTGTGTCTGTGTTTGTCCCCCACCACAGCTTGATAACTGATGTTGGTGTATTTATGTCCCCATAACTTAGCAGTTCAGTAAAATGAACTGATAGAATAAGTACTAGGCTTTAAAATAAGTCTTAAGGTCGATTTTTTTGGACTAAATATTCTTCAAGGCAGTGTCCCAGCATGGCGTAGCCAAATGACTTAAACAATAGGCACAGGAGTGGCTGTGTGGTAAGTAGCTTGCTTACCAACCACATGGTTCTGAGTTCAGTCCCACCTTGTGGCACTTTGGGCAAGTGTCTTCTACTATAGTCTCAGGCCGACCAAAGCCTTGTGAGTGGATTTGGCAGGCGGAAGCTGAAAGAAGCCTGTTGTATCTATATATATATATATATATATAACTTTTATAAGTAATATTCTAAAAGAATATGTAACTGAACTTATACTGTGTGCTCTATTTTTTGAGCAAATAAATATATATATGGAAGGAATGAACTTTACAAATTTCAGAAGGATTAATTTTACAATTTATAAGAAGGACAGTATACATTTTATTATTATTTTTAATTTTTAATATTTCTAATGTTTTAATTAATATTATATATATACCATTGGTTCTTAATTCATCTCCGAAGAGCGGAATTACTGATAGTATGTTGATCTTTTGATCACATTGTGATTATAGTAATATCCGCGAAACGATCGTCAGATGTTTAATTCTTTAAATTTTAGGCTTTTTTTTATATTTTAGACTTTACAATATTCATGCTTAATTACGTATAAAATTTTTATACGCATTTATATTCACATGTATCTTTATCTACATTCATATTTTTATACATATTTATATTTATATTTCGTATATTTATATTATAAATTTTAAATTTATTATATTACCATGTCATATTGGATATATATCTTTAGAAATATTAAATATTGATTTCCTGAGAATTTTATT
>NC_069004.1:22480644-22484633 GCF_001194135.2 Octopus bimaculoides
ACACACACACACACACACACACACACACACACACATATATGTATATATATATATATATATATATATATGTATTGATGATGATGATGATATGTATGTATATGTTTGTGTGTCTGTGTTTGTCCCCCAACATCGCTTGACAGCGGATGCTGGTGTATTTACATCACTTAGCGGTTCAGCAAGAAAGACCGATAGAATAAGTACTAGGCTTACAAAGAATAAGTCCTGGGGTTGATTTGCTCGACTAAAGGCGGTGCTCCAGCATGGCCACAGTCAAATGACTGAAACAAATAAAAGAATAAAGTAAAAGATGGTGGATTCATTATTTGAAGGAGGTTTAACTGCTATTTCTAGAGGGTCGAGCAACCATGTAGAACAGTACTTGCCAACATTTTTTAAAGATGATACACTTCTGTTTCACTAAAAATGAAATAATATGCAATATATAACCAGACACTCAAAAGTAAAGCCCTGTAATCAAAACAGCTAATCGATGTTTAGTTTTAATTTGTATCTTACCATTTACTTGTTTCAGTCACTGGCCTGTGGTCATGCTGAGTCACTGCCCTGAAAGGTTTTAGTTGAATAAATTGAACTTAGTATAGATTTTTAAACTTGGTACTTATTCTGTTGGTCTCTTTTGCAGAATTGCTGAGCTAGGGGTATGTAAACAAACCAACACTGGTTATCAAGTGATGGGTGGAAAACAAACACTGACACAAAGAGACAACACATGCACACACACACACACACACACACACACACACACGTACATACTATCTTACTTGGAAACGGGTAAAGGTTAGCAACTAGAAGGGCATCCAGTCATAGAGAATCTGCCTCAACAAACTCTACCCATCCCATGCAAGCCTGGAAAAGTGAACGTTAAACTGAAGATGATATACATAGCTGATAAGTTTCCATCTACCAAATTCACTAACAAGGCATTGGTTGGCTCTATAATGTAGTAGCAACCACTCAAGGTGCCATACAGTAGGACTGAACCACATGGTTACAAAGTGAGCTTCTTAACTACATAGCTGTTTGCACCTATATATGAAAAAATAAATGAGAAAAAAATATTCTAATTTTGGATAATTTCATGACATTTTTGTATAAATTTGCAGCACATTTGTGTAATTTTGTAACATCTCTATAATTTTGAGTCATATTTGCTTAATTTTGAGATACATTAACATCATTTTGTGGCATTTGTACAAATTTGCAACATATTTGTATAAATTTGTGGTACTTTGGTATTAGTTTGCAAATATATTGGGAAGCATTGATATGAAGTACTACTTGTTAGGGAAAAATGTTGTAGTGGTAATTATTGGCCAGTTTAGTAACTTAGTGTTCAAAGTTGAAATCCTTGCATGGTTTACTCAGATTTTGCAATTTGGCTAAATCACTTCTAGAATGATAATTTTTTTTATAGTTGTGCGAAAAATATTTTTTAATTAAAAAATCCTCAGCTCATTTGCAGCAAATTACTATAATACAAATGTGAAAAATAATTTACATAATTAACTATGAGTTGTAGAAAAAAATAAAAATACTCTTGCTTGTATGTGCTTGTGATAATGTTGTGAGCAACAAGAGGAAATAAACCACTTAGAAGATTCATGTCTAACTTTAAAATGAAAAGGAAGTTTCAAACTTGATCAATGTCTTTTGAGTTGAGGTGAATATTCTTTTGTTTTAAATAAATATTAATGGCAATGAGCTGAAGGTCAAGTTGGTGCATTAAACCATTGCAAGTAGCTAGGAACTTGCTCAGAAATTGACAGATTTCATTAAGAGAATGAGTTAAAAGTTTTCGATATTTCTTTGACGGTTTTTCTCAATTGGAAGGATTGCTTTAACACATTTGGTTTTTTATTTAGATCATCATAAGATTATTTTTAAAGGTTTCCCTTTCCACCCCTACACCCCACCTTTTTTTTATTTTTAGAGTTTTACATTCAACAAATTCACTTAATTTTTCCAATCATATAGAAACTTCAAATCAATACAATCACTGAAAGTTTATTTTTTCTATTTAGTTTTAATAAATCAATTTCATCTAATGGTTTGTATGGAGTTAGAAGTATTAAGTTTGTGTGACCTGAGAGTATTTTAATTTTCACTAACATTAGCAAAAATTTAGAAGTTTATCTTTTTGTGTGAAGTTAGCCTAGATTTCTCTGTTTAATTTCAAATTTTTTTACTCTTACAACATCATTACTGTGCTGCACATATTCAGTGTCAATGGCATTCATTTAAGTTTTGTAATAGTACAGAGGCTCCCATAGCCTTCTTTACATAGTCTGCATTTGGTTTTTTAAAAATTGCTGCCAAAATTAATTTTTATCTAAGATAATTTTTTTCTAAGATAATCATCAATATGGTCAATATTATAGAATTAAAAGCAACAATCAAATAGGCTGCCCATCTCACAGTGTATATCATCACACGCACACACACACACACATGCACATACTTCCATACTTGTAGACACACATAAGCATGCTTGAATGCATACATGTATATATGTGTGTGTGTATATATATGAAACTGAGTAAAAAAATAAGCAACGTTTTGAAACATGAAATTCATCATAATATATTTCAACAATGCAGAAATATTATTCATCAAAGTAAGTACTATTACAATCAACACATTTTTGCCAGCAAATTACAAGTTTGTTTATTCCAGTAAGATAAAAATCTGGAGTTCTGGAGCTGGTGAACTCTTTGAACACACTTTCAGCAATGGTTTGATTTTTGAACTCCTTCTCTCGCAGGAAACCATCAAGGTGCTTGAAAAAGTGGTAGTTGGTAGGAGAAAGGTCTGGCGAATAAGCTGGGTAGGGAAGAATTTCATAGCCAAGTTCCCTCAACTTTTGGAGCATCATTAGTGAAATGTGCGGTTGAGCATTGTCATGACGAATGATTGGCCCTCTTCTGTTGACCAGTCTGTGATGGAGGAGTAGCAGTTTTTCATTCATTTTGGCAATTTAATGGCAATATGTTTCTGCAGTAATAGTTTTTCTGGGTTTTAGGAAGTTATAGTGAATGAGTCCAGCAGTACACCACCAAACAGTCACCGTAATCTTCTTTTTGAAGAGTTCAGGTTTTCAGTGCTTCATTTTGGTCCACCCACTGCAAAGAACATTTTTCATTATTGTACAGAATCCTCTTTTCATTGCAAGTTACAATACAGTTGAGAAACGGGTCGGTCTGGTTATGGAGAAGAAGTGACAAGCAAATTTCATATCTGCACGTTTTCTGATTTTCATTCAAATCATGTGGTACCCATTTGTTGAGGTTTTTTGATTTTCTGATCACATGCAAATGGTTGCAGGCAGTTTTCCAGCTAACTTGAAGTTCTTTTGCCAGTTCTCAAGTGGTTTTACATGGAAGGCGGCGAGCTGGTAGAAATGTTAGCACACTGGGTGAAATGCTTAGTGGTTTTTCATCTGTCTTTACATTCTGAGTTAAAATTCCACTGAGGTTGACTTTGCCTTTCATCTTTTTCGGGGTTGATAAATTAAGTACCAGTTGCATACTGGGGTCGATCTAATTGACTGGCCCACTCTCCAAAAATTTTGAGCCTTGTGCTTAAAGTAGAAAAGAGTGGTTTTGCGTGGATCTTTCTCAATGATGCTTTTTAATTGACCGTTATCGATGACGATGGGTGTCCACTATGCTCACAATCTTCAAGGCTCAGGTCTCCATTGCTTTACATCCATTTTTGAAATTGAATAGAAAAATTGCTTGAATATTGCACTTTGACAGTTCCATTTCAGATGATTGTAACAATGGTGAAAAATATATCAATGTTAATTTATTGATACATTTGGGGACGTCTATGTATTATCAGACAATTGCAACAAAATGTTTTTAAAAAATTCAAAACTCTGCAAAAATCCGGTACAAATTCTTCATGGTTCAAAACGTTACTTACTTTTTACTCAACATGATATATATATATATATATATATATATATA
>NC_069004.1:22484993-22485891 GCF_001194135.2 Octopus bimaculoides
TATATATATAATATAGGGGGGAATGAATTAATTGTCTAAGTTACGCAAAAATGAAAATGACACTGATATTTCATTTTAACTGATATATTTAACAAAATTACATGAAAATATTTTGAAATGCGAAAGAGTAAATTTATTCAATAAAATCGCCACTGGCTTCAACCATGGCCTCCAGATGATTTTGGAATCTCCTGCAACTCTTCTGGACGGTCTCCTTGTTTAAGTTGTTGAATGCTGCCATAATTCTTGCCTTCACTTCATCTTTGGTATTACAAGAAGTTTTGTTGGTCTCTCACTCAAATGTGCTCCACACATAATAATCAAGGGGGTTGCAGTCTGGGGAGTTAGGTGACCAGATGTTAGGGGTGATGTGGTCGCAGAAATTATCTGACAGCCATGACTGTGTTCTCCTGCTTGTGTGGCATGGTGAAGAGTCCTGTTGCCAGCAGCCACCCTCTTCACCCAGAGCAGCACTACCTCCTCAAGGCACTTGATGTAGGCCTCCCCATGTTGAGGCTGAGGCTGTGTGGGAAGATGAATGGAGGCATAATGTCACCATCACTAGTGATCACTCCAAACACCATGATGTTGACTGGATGTTTATTCACCATACCCTGAATATATATATATATTATATGTGTGTGTGTGTGTGTGTGTGTGTGTGTGTGTGCATGTATATATGTATGTGCATGTGTGTATATCTATATATATATATATATATATGTATATATATATGTATATATATATATAGATATTACATACACATGCACCTATATGCACGTAAGAATGCTTACATACATGTATGTATATTTACATGCACACAAACATACACACACACGTTTGTGTATGTATACATGTGTGTGTATGTATATATATATATATATATATATATATATAT
>NC_069004.1:22486116-22503571 GCF_001194135.2 Octopus bimaculoides
ACACACACACACACACACACACACACACACACACACATACTCACACCCTCACACACACACACACACACACACACACATACTCACACCCTCACACACACACATAAATGCATACATACATATGTACATACAAAAATGAGATGACAAAGAAATAAATGATTAGCTTATGAACTTCATTAGCTTACAGCTATAAGATGCAGTAGGTTCATAGTTGAGTGCCTGAACTATGTTGAGTGCACTCAACTACGAATCCATTGCATCTTATAGCAGGAACAGTTGTAAGCTAATGAAGTTTGTAAGCTATTTGTTTATTTGTTTCTCATCTCATTTTCTTATTACCATTCTGCACTCAACTCTCGCTTTGTTCTGAAGCATATTTATATTGAGTTTTACACTACCAGATCTACTCACAAAGCTTTGGTTAGCTCAAGGCTGTAGTTGAAAACACTTGCCCAAGGTGCAAAGTGTATGTAAAAGAATAATGATGATTTTAATAGAAAGAATAAATTATCTTGTGTTATCTGTGGTATTTGAAACCATACTCTAACTTTTCAACAATATGATTTTTATGCCTGGAACTTTCATGATAGCATTCTGGCCAAGAACATTGAGCCTTTTCATATCAACCTTGCAAAATTTATTTTATATTTCTCTCCCACCCCAGTGACAAAATTCCAGGATAAAAGAACTGAAACCCAACTTCTCTAGATACAGGATTTTGTTATACTTCTAATATATTTATGTGTGAGTGTGCATGTGTACACACACACGCACAGTGTGTTCTGCTTGGTTATAACCAGAACAAAATGACTCTGATAAGAGTAGCATTAATTTGCTAGGTCGTTCACTTTTCTCAATTGATCAATAATGATCCTATAACGACTACTAGAAACAGCTGAAAGTCAAATTTACTACAATAAAGAAATATATAATGACCATCACTTATGCCTTGTCAAATATATATATATATATATATATATATATATATATATATATGTATATATAAGGCAGTTCCCTAGCATGGCCTCAGTCTAATGACTGAAAGAAGTAAAAGATAAATATATATTCAACAGTCGTTATATGTGTGTATATAAACATTTGGGAAAATATTTGTGTTGTCTGAATTAAAGCCTGTTTTATTAAGAAGCTGTTTATTCATGAAATAGCCAATATATATGCAGAAACCACAACAACCATGTCCATGCTTTAAAATTCAATCTGAAACGGATTAGAATTAAGCCAATCAACTTGATAATTAACCTTGTATGAATATACTGCAAGATGGATCTGGATTGTATTTCATGTTTTTCTTTTTTCTTTTTATTTATTGTTTTACATATTTTTCTCCATTCTGGCATGAGTGGGATGGCTTTTGTGATTGTGGAGCTTTTGGAAAATGATAAAAAAGAATTTTTTTACAGATCTATATTGTTTCTGTTGCTAACCAATCAACTGTCAAGTATGAGTTGTTTTTTTTCTTTTTAAGGCAGTCAATTAACAAAGTTGTGAGAATGTAGGATGGAATGCATGGCAATATTTTCTTAATTTCTTGAGGGTTGCCGTCTTGGCAGGGCCTCCCAGACTGGTGGTGATATTGACATGATTGAATTACATATCTAAACATCAATGTTTGCAGGAAAAACTTTGGACAAGGAGAAAATTTCAAAAGGTTGCAGTTCTGGAAAGAAATAACAATGAAAAAGATTTAGCATGGGATCTAATATGATTGTCGGCGACTAAACTGGTAACCCCATCAAGCTTGCTTAGTGAGGAGGGTGATTGTTGGACACCCTGTGGGGCGAAAAATAAGACCCGTCAAAAAGCAGAACTACTGTGTAGTCAACAGCCAATTCAACAAGTACCTGGAGAGCTATGCTGGAGGGAGAGAAATCTTCGGGCAGGTCTTATCAAGCCAGACAGGTCGAAGGGTAGGAGACAGACAAAACCATAACAACAATAAATCGAAGTTTCGGCAGCAAGGTGTGGATTTAGTTATCAGCAGGAATTAACAGATCAGATTCCTGGCTTTGAACTAGCAGGATGTCATGCAGAGAATTTTGAATACAAGACAATGGATGAAACCCTAATATTCTTAGTTAGCTGGAAAATGTGAGACCACATGGAGCAGCACCCTGTGACTCCTATAGTATGTATGACCGAAACCCCTATGAATCCACATATTAACAGCACTAGGGTTAGAGCCCCTGTCTCAGACATTCTGGATGTTCAAGCAAGTTGCATAAAAACTGACAAAGGTACTTCTTTAAATCCAACTGGAAGACAAGTAGCTGATAGCAAGAACAGAGGAATCAAACTTATGAACAGTAAAAAGTACCTGCAAATTGGAACACTCAATGTAAGAACACTTAAGGAAAAAGAGAAACGTCTGGAGATGGCTAACAACTTTAACAAATGCAAACTAAACATCCTTGGAGTAGTTGAACACAAGGTAGAAGAGGACCCTTCTCTCATTGAACAACTTGAAGGCTACACACTAATAACAACAGGTGCATGGAGAAATACTAATGGTGCTGCAGCAGGAGGGGTAGGATTAATAATCAACAGTTTGGCAGAGAAAGCATTAGCTGAAATAATACCAGCAAATGACAGAATAGTCACAGCCACGTTCAATGGAAACCCATCCACTTCAGTAGTTATTAACTGTGCACCCATAGAGGGAAGCAAGGATGCAGAGGAGACTCTGCTGATGACCTGGCATTACTAACAGAGAGGACAGATCAGGCACAGGAGGGGCTGAGCAGATTAGAGCAAGAATCAGGGATTGTACTGTAATGCAAACAAAACAGAGTTGCAAGTATTCAACCACAAAATGCCTGTGTCAGTGAAAGTGAGACACGGGAAGTCACTGAAGGTAGATGAAAATTTCAAATACCTTGGTGCATGGACACAAAGTACTGAAAAAGACATTGTAGCAAGGAAAGCTCTTGCCTGGAGTGCAAGCCATAAATTCAGAAAGGTATGGAGTTCAAAGTTAACAAAGAAATTGAAAGTGAGGTTGTTTCTGGCAACAGTGGAGTCTGTTCTTCTATACGGAGCTGAAACATGGATGCTCACTGAAGCATTGAAGAAGCAGTTGGACAGTTGTTATGTGAGGGTGCTTAGAATGCCACTCAATGTCTCCTGGAAGAGTCATACGACAAACGCTGACTTATACCAGGGACTACCAAAAGTAACATTGAAGATACAGCATAGAAGGATGAGGCTAGCTGGACATTGCATCAGACACACCGATGAAATTGCTAACAAGCTAGTGCTCTGGCAACCAACAGAAGGAAGAACCAAGAGAGGAAGGAGGAAGATGACTTACATCGATATCTTGCTAGAGGATACTTGTATGGAAGGGGTACAGGAGCTGAGGACCATTATGGAAGATCGAGACGAATGGGGAAAATATGTGGAAACAGTCTTGGGACGACCTAGATGAGATGATAATATGGTGGGAGGCAGAAAGACATGTGTCAAAGAACCTAGGTGAAGTGGATATATATATATATATATATATATATATATATATATATATATATGTAGCTAGCTAGTTCAGAGGAACAAAAGTTATTGTAGTTGTAGTAGTAGGAGAGGAAGAGCAGGTAGAGAGAAGAAAGTGTATCAGTAAGTTAGTGATTATAATAATGTGTTGATGAGCGAACCATTCCAGTTATTTTGTTGGCTATATTTTGGATGCAGTCTGAGCTGATTGTGTCCAACAGCAGCAGAACCTCATATGGATCTAGAGTCAGCAACTGATCGAAGCTTAAGTATTTTCTTGGTGCTGATGAGGAATTCAAGCCTTTATAATGAAATTTTGGCAATTCCATGTATAAAAGGTCACTCTGAGAGATTATCAGGATATATATATATAGCCAAGGCTTAGTAATTCCTTAGCCACTTCATCATCATGATCATAATCATCTTTAATTACAACATCTATAAAAGGCTGATTGCCTGAATATTAATTTTGTTCAGTTCTCAAAAGAGATATTGAGGAACAATACTAATATTCCAGACCAAAATAACAAGTTAGGTTGTTAAATGCTGTAAGAAATGTTGGAGAACTGCCAACCAGGCTTTGTTTTAGTTGATTTATTCCTATTATTATTTGTAGTATAATAAGAATGATGATAATAATGATAAATAGAAGAAGAATCACCATCATTAGCATTTTCCTGTAGTCTTCTTCTTCTTCTTCTTCTTCTTCTTCTTCTTCTTCTGTTGTTATTAGTATATTTTTTATTGTTGCTATTAGTATATTTTTTTTATTGTCTTGGGTGCTGGAAGTTAATAATTCGGTCAGATATTAAAACATATTGTACTGAAGCAAAAATTCTTCCTCCTTTGATGAATCTTTTGCTCTCAATAACCATTTAGGGCAGACAGTATTAGAGGAGGAGAGGGATGTAGAAGATGGGAGGGAGAGAAAGAGAGAGAGAGTAGTACTGGTATGTATACGTGTAGTTTGTGTTAGAGTAATTGAGTAGGATAAGATAGAATTGTCTTAGTCTCTGACCTCTCAACAGAAAAAAAGTACTATTTGTTTCTTAAGAGAAGAACTGTGCTAGTTATTAAAGAATTCAATTTTAACGATATTAACTAGCAGAAACATAAAATTTGGTCTGCAACAGAATGTAAAGAGATTGCTAAAAGCTAAGAGAAAAAAGAGCTTATAGTGCAATTTTTAAATATTCTCTTTTACTCTTTCAGCTTCTTGCTCTCTCTCTCTCTCTCTCTCTCTCTCTCTCTCTCTCTCTCTCTCTCTCTCTCTCTCTCTCTCTCTCTCTCTCTCTCTCTCTCTCTCTGCCTTTTACTTATTTCACCTTCCTCAATCTCTCATATAATATTTTAAGATCAGTGATATTGGTTTCCTTTGATATTATTTTCTTTGATATGATTTTAAAAAATATATTTTTGTTTTTCTTCATTATTTCCTGTAATAATTCCCCTAAATCTTTATTGTACTTTTATTTCATTTTTCTTGTTGAAATAAAACAAACCAATATTACTGCAAGCTTTATGAGTGAATTTTATGAGGAAATATGCAATATTAATATTAAAACTTATTCTCTTAACCCCATCGTGCACACACACACATACACATACACATACACACACACTCACACCATTGTCTAATTATTTTGTTGTCAGGTTTGAGTTTGTTTAGTGAAATATGCCTTCTCTCTTTCTCTCTCTCTCTCTCTCTCTCTCTCTCTCTATTTCATCCTTCTATTGTATATTTTACACTGATTCTCATATTATGCTTCCACTTACAGCCAATTAGTAATTACTTTCAATTTATTTTTTTAAGCAAAACTGAAATAATGAAACATGTTGATTGAGAATGTTTTAAGGTCTTTGATTGATGAGCAGCAGGATATGAGTTTAAGTTATTATGAAATTATTGTTGTTTAGCACCAGATGAGTTCTGATTTACCAGAACTGTTTGTGATTAAAGACATTCCAGCTATAAACATTACTGTCTTAATATTCAGTATGATCAGAGGCATTAGCAATATGATTCAGCTGGAACTAATTTTTTTTTCTCTGACATAGAGTATCTAAGACTACATTATTCAGTGTCTTCTTCCTTTTTCTAAGAGAGTAGAGTGTGATTTGAGGTAGATTTGGCTGCTATTTGTAGCAGGTTGAATGACCGTTTAGAAGCCATATCATTGGTTAGGTTCTTACAAGGCTGTTGTTAAACTGTGAGTTATCTACTTCTGCAGATTTGAGACCAAAGGCATTCTAATCTTGTCAATCCTGTTTATTTTTAGATCTAGTGTATTATTCATTACATTATTACTACACAGGTGTTAAAGCGTTGAGCTGGCAGAATTGTTAGCATGCTGAGCAAAATGCTTAGTGGCATTTCATCTGACTTTACATTCCGAGTTCAAATTCTGTCAAGGTCAACTTTGCCTTTCATCCTTTCAGGGTTAATAAAATAAGTACCAGGTAAATACTGGGGTCAATGTAATTGATTTATCCCCTACCCCAAAATTTGCTGGCCTTGTGCCAGAATTAGAAGTCATTATTACAACACAGGGGCAGCTGTATGATAAGAAGTTTGCTCCCCAGCTACATGGTCTTGGGTTCAGTCCCATTGCATGGCACTGTGGGCAAGTATCTTCTATTATAGCCCCAGATCAAACAAAATCTTGTGAGTGGATTTGGTAGACAGAAACAGAAAGAAGCTCATTGTGTGTGTGTAGCTATCTCCTTACCTTGATTTTGCACAGTAGTTGTAAACAATTCTATCATACAACTGGTGCCCTTCATTTTCAGTCTTTAATGAAAATATGGCTTGTCATGGAGGAATTTCACCTTATTTGAAAGCAGGTGAAAGCTAGTGACAGAAAGGGCATCCAGCCATAGAAAGTCCACTTCAACAAATTCTGTTTGACCCATGCAAGCATGGGCAAGTGGATGTCAAAACAATGATGATAATATAATTTGAGAGAGATTAAGTGACTGTTTCTAGCATATCATGCAATCATTTAGAGACTTTCTTTCATTGCTTAAATTTTTACAGTGTTGTTATTTAGTTTCAGGTTTGCTTTGATTTGGCAGACTTATGATCAAAGGCATTCTGTGACCATCCTGTCTATTTTTCAGACATGGTCTAGTTAAGACAACCTTACTGAAAGTTTCCTTCACTTTTTAAGATAGCAGGGCATGATTTGAGGAAGATTTAGCTATTATTCTAGCAAGTCAAAAGACCATTTTTTCTAGTTTTATATACATAATTGGTTGGTATACTGCATCACTTGGTGTAACACCACCATCTGACTTCTTTGTGTCTTTAACAGAGTCCCCTATATTGTAATCATCCTGACCAAATCTCCAGTCTATGGTTAGCTTGCCTGATGTCCTTATGTTGTGTTCTACTTCAGTAACGACCCATATGTTGGGGTTACTCCCTTACTTTACTCCATCAGAGGTGAAAGTGCATAAGAGAAAGGGCTCTGAAGTATTTGTTCTGGCTCTCTGCATGCTGCATTCAAATCTCACCAAGATCCTCTTTGCTTTTCAGATTTTTTGGGATCGATAAAACAAAATACTAGTCCATAGGGGTGTGTGTGTGTATGCACACACAAACAAACACACACACACACACACATACACACATTGTTTCTGTCTCACTTATTATTTACATAAGCTTTTATCATAGAGTTAAGAAGGCCACAATTTCAGTGCCTTCTAGGAATTCTGATTGGAAACAGTTACTTCATAAAAAATGTTGTAGTAAAAGATCTACTTAGTCAACTATGAAACTGTATATAGCAAAAATGACCAAGGATATACCATCTCACTATATTCATAAAGACTCAATAAAGGAACTTCTAAATTATGTCTAGTAATGTATGATGCTTATACATTTGTATATGCACAGTGTTTGAAATGTATATTATATGTGTGTATTGCAATTATGCATATTTTAGCACATGAAAATTGTAATATATTTTATATTGAAGCTCATATTAACCTAAGGAAATATATGGAGTGGATGCATATTGAATATAACTTGTACATTGTGATGCATATGTGTTTCTCTATAACAGCTGTGCATATATATATATATATATATATATACACACAGAGAGAGAAAGATAGTTATGACCGGTTCGTAGGGTTACCCAGGGTTTCACGTCTTCATATCCATAAAGTGCTTACCTTTACATACGTCTCATCGGACCCTAATGGCTGGTGGCCTATAATCTCTCTTCAAAATGGAGGCGTCGTGACCAGTTTTTGAACACACAGACAAAAGAGAAAAGTCAAGCGCAAGGGGTTGTTTCCCTTAGATAACTATCCGGAATCCACCCAATCAGCTAACAGGTCCCAGGATGGATTCCAGATAGTGGTCTAAGGGGGGACAATCCTTTGTGCTTGACCTGTCTCCTTTGTGTGTATGTTCAAAAAGAGTTTTGAAGAGAGGTTATAGGCCACTGACTATTAGGGTCTGATGAGAAGTATGTAAAGCTAAGTACTTTATAGACACGAAAGATAGTTATGCCTGTGAACCAGCCATAACTATCTTTCTGTAAATACTCTACTGCTCTATAACTTAGAGTGCCATTCTATTTTTTTTTTTTTTTTGATGTTCTGAGTTCTGAGTTCAAATCCTCTCGATGTCAACTTTACCTGTCATCATTTTGTGGTCAATAAAGTACTGATTGAATATTGTGTTCAATTTTAATTGAATTATATTTCTAAATACACCCCCATATTTGTGGTCTTGTGACCATATTGGAAATGAATATTTACTAGATATTTATGGAGGTAAATATTTAGAAGAATCATTATTGTTTAACCCTCAGGTCAGTTCTGGTATGATCAGAGTTGTTCCAATCCTGATCCTCTCATCTTTCTAGACATTATATCTAGGATCATATTATCAAGTGACTTTTTTTGTTCTACCCAAGATAGTAGGGTGTGATTTTCCATTTTGCGTTCAAATATCACTGGAATCAATTTTGACTTTCATTCTTGTCGGTTTGATAAAAATGATGTACCAGTATAGTACACATAAATAAAATGAGTGTACTGAAGGATGACCTCAGAACACTGAACCTTTTAGATGAGATGGCAAAGGACCGTGGCACCTTGCTGTCCTCAAGAAGACCCATACTCCACAGCAGAAGTATTAAGGCCACTCCTCCTGATGAAGAGAATTAGCCTGCAAGAATCTTGTGCCAGTGCCATGTAAAAGCACTTGTGTAGTGCCATGTAAAAGCCCCCAGCACACTGTAAAGTGGTTGGCATTTGGAAGGGCATCCAGCTGTAGAAATCATGGCAAATCAGACTGGAGCCTGGTGCAGCTCTCCAGCTTGCCATCTCTGGTCAAACCATTCAACCCATGCCAGCATGGACAATGGACATTAAATGATGATGATGATGATGAAACAAAATGAATGCACTTTTTGTCTATGTAAGGTATCTTTTCTTCACAATTGATTCTGTGTAAACCCTGCTATTTTTATAATTTCTTCTTGTAATGTCTCCTCCATGCTTTACCCTTTATGACAAATAAAGAAATTTATTTTCCTTGTTCGATTCAAATGTCACTGAGAATGAATTTGCCTTTCATCCTTTCAGGGATGATAAAATAAGTAACTGGGAGCATGTGTATGTGTGTGTGTGGGGGGGTGGGGTGTCAATCTAATCGATTCCTCCCCCCTCAAAATTGCTTGCCTTATGTCAAAATTAGAAAGGATTATCATTTTGATGGAAACTCAGCTTATTTTGTTGGGTATGATGGAAAGTGTCAGCTTCCCACAGCCAGTAGACTAAGGTAACACTTATTTGCTGATCATGCTTCAAGAACCCTCTGAAGAACTCTAGTAGTTCCAAACAAAGATTATTTTTGTTGTTGTTATTATTATCATTATTATTTCTTTTTAAGTTATAGCATAGCTTTGTTTTTCTCTTCTTTTTTCTCTATCTTTCTCTTTTTGGGTTTTGCTAATTTGCAATTTGCGTGAAGTTTAGGAGAAAAATAGGATTTATAGCTTGTTGCTGGGTTTTAAAATTTACTTTGCAAGAGGAGAACAACTTCATAGACCTAGATGTTGGTTGACTGTTTATTTCTGTATGTTTATTTTGACTTGTAATGGTGATGGTGGAACAGTGATAGTGGTGGAACAGTGATAGGTAGTGGAAATAGGATGTTGGATTGAGAGAGAGGGAGAGAGAGAGAGGGTAAGAGGAGGTAAAAAAGGAGTACAAATGGAAGTTAAGAGAGATTGAATATGAGTAAATTAATAGGTAGTATATAGAGTGAATGTTAAGAAAGACAAATACAGAATAAGAAAAACAGAAAGAAAGAGAAAGAAGGGAAATTGTAAGAGACAGGTTTAGCTAGAGGGTGTCTAAGAAACAAGCCAAGTCTCAGAGAGAAAGAGAGAGCAAATAACAATTTCTGTTCTACTCAAAGAATTGACTGCCTTTGGCATAATTTTACCTAAGATCTTTTATTAGATGAAATTATATAGTTGCACATCCATCATAGTTTGGAGTTTCTACAGTGGTGGTTTCAATTCATCTGTGTTTTGGTAATGATTACCAAATTTATTATGTCATAGAACCTTTATACAATTTTCCAAAATTCTCAGCTATCATTCCTATATTTTATGGACGACTCCCACTATATTGATTTTAACCTTTTAGCATTTAAACCAGCCACCCTACAATGTCATTGTAAAAATAAACAATCACATCATCCAAATCTCAAAGCTATGAGATAATGTGATTAATTAATAAAAGTGTAAATAAATAAGCATCACATTGACAGAACGCTAAAGGTTAATAAAACATTAAATGAAACAAAATTTCTTTTAAAGATAGAAAATTTAAATAATAATAAAGGAGTGGAATTGGACCAGTGTGTGTGTTATTAATATTGGCATAATGACTCTCTAGACACAACAGAATTTAAAAAATTAAAAAAAAAAACAACCTTATTTAGAAAATGGTGAAATGCATTCCCTTAGGAAATAAATTTTTATTAAATTTTATTATTGTACCTTATATCATGGAATCCCAGAATTTTTACATAGAGCCCTGGGGTTCCTTGGAACCCTCTTCAGGAAACATGGATCTATAGTCTCACCTCCACCTTAGTGCTAAGTTTCTTCAATGGAGAAGTCATAATTGCAGATTTGATTTTTATCTCTCAACCTCTCTTCTTCAGTTCATTCTTAAACCATCAGGTCAATGAAAGACCCTTTAGAGACTGCCTTGGTCAATGTGTTGTGTTTGTCAAAATTTCCATGAGAATACAAAGATGGTTTCTTGTTAATTTCCTTTGGGTATTTTTTTTACATTTAAATAGATCTACTTTTACAAATTGGCAGAGTTGTTATTCTATTGGATAGAATACCATATAGTAGGAGGTGTTATGTAGTGGACTTGAACTTGGAATTATGTTACTGCAAAACAAACTTCTTAACCATACAGTCATGTGTCAATTTCCAGTACAGCAACACTAAAAAATAAAATGAAATAAAAAGACATATAGGTGCAAGTATGGCTGTGTAGTTAAGGCTTTTACTTTATAATCATGTGGTTCTAGGTTCAGTCCCCTTGCATGGCGCCTTGGGCAAGTGTCTTCCATCATTGTCATTGAGTATTACTGTTTGAGTAGACAATAGTAAATGGAAGCAGTACAGAAATGTGTGTGTGTGTATTTGCATTTGTGTTTATATATCCTTGTGTAGAATGGTACATCAAATTGTGTTCCTTTATGTTGAAATGTATTCAATGAACAGAGATTGATGAAATGTATTCCTGACTGAAGTAAGTACAGGGATCAACATGATTAACTAAAGAAACCTTTAAGGACAGTGCCCTACTAAGGCTGCAGTCCTGTGACTGAAACCAACAGTGAAAGAATAGAGGACAAAGATATCTGGTGCCTTGCTGTACTCAAAAAGACCTGTCCTCCACAGCAGAAGTGTCAACGTCACTGCCCCCTGCTGAAGTGGATTAACCTATAAGAGCCCTGTGCTGGTGCAACATAAAAAGCATCTGTACCAGCACAATGTAACAGCTCCCATGCTGGTGCCCCATAAAAGCACCTGTGCCGGTGCGGCTTAAAACCATCCAGCATACTCTGTAAAGTGGCTGGCATTAGGAAAGACATCCAGCCATAGAAACTTAAGCCAAATCAGAATGGAACCTGGTGCAGCTCTCTGACTTGCCAGTTCTGGTCAAACCTCCCAACCGATGCCAGCATGGACAATGGACATTAAAGGATGATGATGATGATGATAATGATGAATAGACAACAAATTGCTGCATTGTACTCCATGCTTTAGGGTATACAGTGTTGTTACTGTGGAGCCAGGACACGAGATGTTTTGTCACAACCATTTTGGTGTCACTGATTTGATGCTGACTTATTTGACACCAGGCATTTTAATGTTTCTCTTGTTTTGTGTGTGTGTGTGTGTGTAAATATCTAGTTATCACATCTTGATGTGTGTGAAAATCTAGCTATGTTTATATATACGTGTATTGTTTTTTTCTCATTGTATCTGTTTGTGCATATTTTGGTGCATGCTCATGCATGTGTGTGTATGTTTGCCTCTACTGTCAAAATGTACTGTCCAGTCAGTCATGCTAAATTGTTAGCATCCAAGTAGCCAGGCTCAATCGTCTCATCCCATGTAGATCATTAGAATGGAGTAGATCTATGATTGAAATTCATACCTCTTCTTTTTTGTTTATTTTGTAGGAAATGTATACAGGACCATATTATTCTACATGTTTTTTTTTAAGACTATAGGGTGTGAGTTGATAATTTGGTTCCTATTTCTAACAGAATGAGAACTGACTTAGTGGTTCCCTCTTTGGTTTATGATGTCATAACTAGTTTTCTGCATTTGTGAGTCACTTTCAATTATGCTTTTATTTCTACATGCCTCAGTTTCCATAGCTTGATGAGAGTAGGTACCAGGTCCTCTAGCCATGTTAACCAACTATAGACTGGTATTCACTTAAGGCTCATCATTCATTCAGTGTGCTATAGCCATCAAGGGCTATTGACATTTTACATTTGCAAGATTTTGAGGTTAATAGTTTGGAGTATGTCACTCTGCAGCAAACTCATTTTCAGCAAAGTGAACTGGACTAAGGTGAAATGAAGTACCTTGCCCAATGATACATTGAGCCATCAATCTTGGAATCAAACTCACAAGCTTATGATCATGAGTCCAACAGCTTGACCACTATGCATATGTCTTCACCTCTTAATGTTATAGACACTTAAAAACAGGCCTCAGTTCAAAGCCTCTTTGCAGAAAAAATGATGTATTGCTTTAACAACAACAGTTACAGAAATCTTAAATCATGTCCTAATTACCCCATGTTTGAAGCTTTCAAGCATGTTATTATATTTAGGTAGATCCACTTCTGTCATGAACTGTTTTAGTAAAAAAAGTGTCCAAGAAATACTTTTTCTTCACACTAAAAGGTTCTAGTGCAACTACTTTTTATCCAAGAATCTACACAAGTTGAAAACCAGGTCATGACTGCCCACATACCGCTCAGCATTACTAAAAAACTACATGAGCTAACAAGAGAAACTTCTATACAGTTACTTGAGCTACTAAAGACAATAACTAAATTTTCCTCAAATTGCATTTCACTAGCTTAAAAAATGGATGGGTGCACTAGATAACTCAGTCTTAGAGATTATCTAAAAATGAAAAGCAAAAAAACATGCTGGTCACAGCTAGAATACCTTTGATCAAATATCACTCACAAACACACATTCTTGAAGCTTCTCTCAAGAAATGTTATGAGGTTGGCATTGGTTAATCTCATCTTGATTTTTTGTAGTTAAGCATCCACTTGTTGGGACAGCATGAAAAAAATATCCTGTTGGTGCATTTCTGTACTTGATAAGCTCTGTCCATTGCAATACAATTGAGATTTTAAAACCAAGGTGCCATGTAAAAAGCATTGGTGTGGGTGCTGGTGCCATGTAAAAAAGCACTGGTGATAGTGCCACATAAAAAGCACCCACTACACTCTGTAAAGTGGTGGTGTCAGGGGGACATCCAACCATAGAAACCAAGCCAAAACAGACTATGGAGCCTAGTGTGGCCCCTGGCCTTGCTTGTCCCTGTCAAGCTGTCCAAGCCATGCCAGCATGGAAAATGGACATTAAATGTTGATGATGATGATGATGATCTTTCAGTTAATTCTTGAATAAAATGAGGAATTTGTTATTGCATTGAATTTATCTTATATTTTTAATTATTAAAGAGAAAAAAAACTGTTTTAAATTGACATTAGAATGTTTTCTTAATTTACATTTGAATAAAATAGCATACAAAATATAAAAGAAAACTTCTCGTAATATAATTTAAATGGAACAGAACTAAGTTAGATACTTTATTGGCATTACTAATAAAAGAAATGGTTTGTGGACCACTACAAGTCTGTGAGTCAGCAGTTACTGATCCAAGGATACCTAGAGGTCAGCCTTGATTGTTAGGAAGGAAATATTTGCATATTTTATTAATTGTGTGAAAAATTGTTCTGTATCGTACTCAATGGTTATTGGTAGTACATATTGACTGATTATTAAATTCCCTGTTTGTCTATTATTGCAGCTGTTCAAGGCTACAGATTGTCTATTGATGTAACAATTAATACTTCAACTGCAATATGTCTATATGTGGACAAATCTTAAGTTTCACTGGTGCAGTATATCTAGCTTTAACTCTTTAAATACCAACTCACCCAAGTACCAAACAAGCTAGTTTTATGATACACATCTGCATGTTTTAAAAATGTTCATATTCTAATGAGGTTTTCATCTTGATTTTAAGTCACATTCCCAACATTAGCTTTAATAAAGATAAAGTTAGTCATTTTGCTAAATCATTCCAATTCCTTGATTATTTTCAAATTTAACATTGTGAGAAGTTTGATTCTCAACCACATGATTCCGTGTTTGGTTCCACTGCATGGCACTTTGGGTAAGCATCTTCATTTAAAGCCTCCGGCCAACCAAAGCCTTGTGAATAGATTTGATAGACAGAAACTGAAAGAAGTCCATCTGGTGTGTGTGTGTGTGTGTGTGTGTGTGTGTGTGTGTGTTTGTGTCTGAGGATGTCTTCCACCACTGCTTGACAACTGGTGTTGTGTTTACATCCCTGTAACTTAGTGGTTCAGTAAAAGAGACTTATCGAATAAGTACCTGACTTGAAAAAAAAAAAAGTACTGGAGTCAATGCTTTCAACTAAAAGTTCTTCAAGATGGTACCTTAGTCTAATGGCTGTAGTCTAATGACTGAAACAAGTAAAAGGTAAAAAGGAAATTGAAAGGGTTGGCATCAGGAAGGATACCTGATCATAAACCATTGCCTCAAAAAGTCCTGTCCAACCCATTTCAGCATGAACATAATAATGATGATACTCTTCATAATTTACTGATGCCAGAACAATAGTATTTATATATTCATTACATGGAGCATTGAAAAATTACTTAGAAATCAATATGTAGTTAGTGAAAAAAAAGCTATAAAAACACTGTACCGAACCATCTGTTCCTGTGACTAACATGTCATCTTATTCAGAATAATTTAATTTCTAAATATTTTCATTTTCCTTCTCAAACAATTTTGTACATTTTATTAGGTAAGAGTGTAGTTGTGGTTTTGAAGTTCTGTCCCACTGCATGGTATCTTGGGCAAGTGTTTAATGTTTATTAGGCCTAAGTCAGTCCACATCAAAGAGGACATTTGATCAAAGATGTTCCAACCATGTTCGTCACATTTAACAACCATTTCTTGCGGGTTGCAGTTCCCTCATTGACTTCTCAAAGAGAATTCCATGGGCTGGTACTTAGTGCCAGTCTTGTTGTGTTAAGAGAAAAGTGAGACAAATCTTTCTCAGAGTTGGAACATTGGGTTATTTGGGGCAACATTCCAAGATGATCTGCTACCTAATCCAGCCATCAATCTGTACCAAGGCATGTAGAATTAAGGGACCATTTAAATTGTGGTTTTGAACTCAAAACTCTTGAATTGTTTCTACTAAATATTACATCCACTTAACCACTCTTTGTTGTATTCCTTCTGAACTGGACAAAATGCATTTAGTTTCATCCCTTCCCTATATTGAAAATTTAAATCCCGCCACATGATTTTATTATGTCATTTGTTCTTTATTGCTGAAATAAGTAGCAGTAATATACTGGGGTTGGTATGTGATGGGTGGGAGTCGGGGTGGGGTCAGTTCAGTTGACAATCATTATCATTGCTATCATCAAGTTGAGACCAAGGGCAACTTGAGCTATCAAGAAGGCCCTTCTGAATTGGAAATAGAGTATTGGGAAGTTGCTAACTCCTACCCATGTTATCATGATGTAGAAAAGCCTACCTTGAAAGATGAGGGAGGGATCTCTTGGGACTGAAGTCCCAACCTGTGTAGTGATGTTCAGTTGTGGAGGAAATTGATGTAGTTTCAAATCATACCAAGTATCATTTCAGTAACAAAATGACCAAGTCAACTGGATGTACTAAACTGTTGCAGCTATCTTCTGCCATTACAGTTGTAGGGAGTATTTAACCCATTAACATTTAAACTGGCCATATCTGGCCAAAACCTCTTACCTGTTTTATGTTCAAACTGGCCAGATTTGGCCTTTCACATCAACCCAACAATGTCATTCTAAAAATATACAGTTACATCATCGAAATCTCAAAGCTACAAGACAATGCATGATTAATTCAAAACAATGTAAATAAATAAGCATTGCATTTGACAAAGGAATCTGAATGCTAAAGGGTTAACACACTTCCACTGAACTTTAGACTTCACAGTAACCTTACCACGGGAATGGAATGATATGATTGGGTGCAGCTGTTTGGACACTGATGATTTAGTATGGCTGACTGGAGATTGGACCTGTTTTGGTGACAACCCATTTTGATACTGGAGGTAAGTATCAGATCACTGAGAATGAAATGTCCAATTTTGAACTGAAAGTGTATTTTACTTTATCTCAACAAAAAGTAATGCACTTAATCAAAGTATGCATCTAATTATCAACACAATTTTGCCATTTTATCAGTAGCTTATTTATGCCAGCAGCGAAGAATTCTGGAGAGCAAAAAGTGATGAAATCACAAAAGCTGTTTCTGCATCTTCTTCAGATTTGAAGTTTTTTCTTTTCATAAAGTTGTCTAATGCCTGAAAAATATGATAGTCAGTTGGTGTAAGGTCTGGTGAATATGGTAAATGACAGAGTACTTCCAAGTTCAGTTCTTGTAACTTGAGCAGCGTTCTTTGTGCAACGTGATCAAGCATTGTCTTGCAAGAGAATTGGCCGGTCTCTATTGACCAAACTCAGTTGTTTAATTACAAGTCCACTCATCATTTCCTCCAATTGGTTGATGTAGACATCCGGTGTATTTGACTTACCAGGTCTTATGAAGCTGTAGTGGATGACACCATTAGCTTTCTTTTGGTGAATATTCTTTTTTGGATTGTGTTTTGGCATTTTGTCTGTATCCAACCACCATGTAGAACATTTGCTATTGTTGAAAAGAATCCATTTTTCATCACACATAAGAATATGATGCAAAAACGGTTCACTTTTATGCTGAAACAACAAAGAACAGCAAGTTCCAAGACAATGTGTCATTTGATGCTCGTTCTGTTTGTGTGGTACCCACTTGTCCAGCTTCTTTACCTTCCTGATTTGTTTCAGAGGGTCCAATACAGTTGGAATCGAAACATCAAACCTTGCTGCTAACTCATCTGTAGTTTGAGATGTATCTGCTTCCACTACAGTTTCTAGCTCATCATTATCCACCTTGTTCTCAGGTCTACCACAGGGCTGATTTTCAAGGGTAAAGTCACCAAACCAGAACTTCTCGACATACAGTGTGCTCATTCGCCAGATCTTCACCAAACACCTCATTGAT
>NC_069004.1:22504251-22525392 GCF_001194135.2 Octopus bimaculoides
AGGGCTAAGTCAATTAAATTGACCCTCAGTGCTCAACTGGTACCTATTTTATCAACTCTGAAAGGATGAAAGTTAATCTTGGAGGAATTTGAACTCAAAACATAAAGATGGCCAAAATGCTGCTAAGCATTTTGCTTGCTGTGCTAATAATTCTGCAAGTTTGATGCCTTAGTGAAGAGAAAAATACTGACATAAGAGAAACATTAAAACATCTGATGTCAAATAAGTCCACATTGAATCACCAATGTCAAATAGGTGGCACCAAAATGTCACAAACCCCCATGGGCAGTGAGAGAAGTCGTTAACACTTGCCCAAGGTGTTATTTTAAGTTTCTAGAGAGAAGTAACTACATGTCTCATTCGCAGGTTCACTCTAAAGAGTGTCTGTTTCTAAAACTATATTATCTAATGTGTTTCTCACATTTTCAAGATGGCCATATGTATTTTGAGGGAAACTTAGCTATTATTTCTTGTAGATCATGTAACCAAAGAGTCTCTCTCTTTGGCATGTCAAGTCAATAGAACAATTGTTTGGAAAGTTGATGTAGTTGGCAGTGCAGTTAGAAAAAGATCAGCTTTTAATGGGTAGTATTTGAGTGTATGGTAGCTTGTCTGTGTGTGTGTGTGTGTGTGTGTAAATTTGTGCACATGTATTATGCATGTATGTATTTATGGGTGTATGTGAATAGGAATTTACACGAGTGTGTATATGTGAGTGTATTTTGCTAATTTCCTCTCTAATTCCTTTTTCTGTGTAAATCTTCAGTAATTCATCAAAAACTGTTTCAAGTGAAGGTAGTTTCAGAATGATTAATTTTCTGTCCCAGTGACCTCTCATCTTCCTCCATCATAATCATCACTACCACCACCACCACCATCATTCTCATCACCACAATCATCATTGTGATCCTCTTTCTCCTCCTCCCACTCCTTGAAATATATCTTGCTATTTGTTTTTGAAATTTATTTATTTATTTGTTTGATTTGCCTGTTTAATTTATCTGTCTAATTTGTTTACTTATTGAAACAGCCATATACACACACACACATACTCACACACACACACATATGTATTGTGTGTGTGTGTGTGTGTGTGTATGTTGGTGAGGGTAACACAGTAGTGAAAAGAACAGTTGAATTAATGGTGGTGGTGCTTATTATAGTTGTGGTAACGACAACAGTTGTAGTAATGACAGCAGTGGTGTTAACAGTGGCAGTAGTTAGTGTGCATTATGTTGTTGTTGTTGGTAGTTGACATGTTATTGGTAATAGTAAAAGCTGTATTGGTTGGGTGATGTTGCTTATAATTGTGATAATGACAGTAGTTACGCTGTTGATGTGGGCAGTGGTCCTGTACTAGTGGTGGTAGAAGTAATTGTATCGATTATAGGAGCAATAACTAACAACTATGGTGACATTAACAGTAGTGGTGGTCATGGCAATAATGATAATTATAGACAGCACTGGCAGAGGAAATAATGGCAGAGGTACTACTGGTGATGGAGTTTAACTCCAGGTTAGCCATGATCAAGCAGACATGTAATTAAAAGTCTTCAAACTGTGACTATCCCATCTTTTTCCTATCTCTGAGGAACCCAGAATGACATCTGATGTATTCTTTTTTTCATATTTGAGGGAGATTTAGCTGCAATTTTTTAGTTGGTTGAGCAGCCAGTCATATAGAGGCCTTCTCATTGGCTGATGCAGTATTGTTGTTTTGTTAGTTATGGTGTCTGTGGTGCAGGTAGTGAAGCATAGCTATGATCCAAAGTGTTCCAGCCATGACTATCCTGTCTTTTAGTATTAGAGTACTGGTTAATTGGGGATGCTTGTATGCACACAAGCATTATAGACTATATCTTAAGAAGAAAAATCATTTAGCTGAATATTAATGGCCAATTCACCACACATTGTAATCTATGGCCTGCAACCCAACAATCAAGTCCACATCTTCTTTAAATCATACCCTACTGTCTTAATAAAAGAAGGACATATTGGATAATGTTAGATATGCAGGGTCTGAAAGTACAATTGGATGGTCATTGCTGGAAATGTCTTTGTTCATAGATCTGCTTATCAGAACTTAGGTAGGGGCTAAACATCAGTAACAACTAATGGTCAAGAGAAATGCTGTGTCTTCTCTCTGTCTCTTCTGCTGCTGCTGTAACTATGTAGTGGAATGGTGTAGCAAAATATGTCATTGAGGTAGCAGATGAAATAGGCCTGTGGACGATATCAATGTAAAACAATGGGAAGGCATCGGATTGTGGCTTAAATAATTTATTTAATCAACACTTGCATTTACATGTTTTATACACCAGAAAATTCACTACATGACATTACCAACTTGCTTCGAGTTGGCGAAGTAGAAAATAAAACAGGGGAAATATTGTTTCGATGTGATGAGGAGGAAATATTGTGTCGATGTGATGGGCATGTTTTGTGTCTGTGTGTGTGTTGGTCATTCGGTCGTGTCTGTTTATGTTCTGCGACTGCTACTGTGTTGGGTCATTCATGCTGAATATGTGGTTCTATGTTGGCTGCTTGACTGGCGCAAGTTAACTGCTGGCTGTCTGCTTGTCTCTTGACAGTTCGCCTGGTGATGGCTATCTACCTCCTGCCGCACGTCTGACTGTATTCACAATGGTCATGACAGCAAGAAGGACAGACATGCCACAGGAGCAACTTCTACCTATGTAGGTTGCCTCTCATCCACTTGAACCCCAAATGACACAGCTCAGGTTGCAGGACAAAGAGAAATCCATCCATCACTCCTTGACAGGACAAAGAAATCTCCCTTGCGCCTGCTTGGCCAAGGGTGGATCAGATGAGCAAGAATCCCTGGATTCGGTCTTGAATCTCAGCTTGGAAAAAGGAAGTGTTAGTTTTTACAACTACTTCTACTCCTTTGAAATAGCAAATTGTATACCACTTCCACACAAACCTACTTTTATCTTCTACCTCTCCTCCTCTTGTTATCCTATTTATATCTTATTGATCAAGTTACTGGCGCAGTGTGTACTTAACAAATATGCTTTACAGGCATGCAGTTCTGGGTTCAGTCCTATTGCATGGCATCTTCATGAGCCACTTCTGTCATAGCGGAGGTAGATCCAGACACATTGCTTCAGTCCTCAAGCCCCTTTTAATCTCATTCCTTGTCTTGTTATCCCTATTGTATCTCATCATTTAAGTTGCAGGCATAGTGTGTGGTTATCAAGCTTGTTTCACAGTCATGTGGTTTCAAGTTCCATCCAACTGTATGGAACCTTGGCAAGTGTCTTCTTCCTCAGTTTAGATTGACCTGAGTCAAGTGAATGAAATTTGGTAAATGGAAACTGTGCGAAAGCCTATCAAACATGTCTCCTTGTTTTACACCATCACCTGGTCCTGTTTTGAATTAATCATGCATTATCTTGTAGCTTTGAGATTTCAATGATGTGATTGTTTATTTGTTAGAATTATATTGTTGGGTAGGTATGAGAGGCCAAATCTAGCTGGTTTGAACATAAAACAGAGAATATTTGGGGCCAGATATGGCTGGTTTAAATACAAGGTTCAACAGAATCTGCTATGTTGCAGACAGTTGTAGCAAGTCTCTGATCATTGGATAACTAATCAGTTGTGATTCTTTCTCTGTTTTGTTCACCTGTCTCAGAGTCCTAAAAAAAGAAATATTATAGGTCCTGTCCCTTCTTTCTCTGAGCAAACCATAAACTTAACTCCTTGTCCTTTTAATTAAACACTTTTTTTCCTCCAATCCTTTCAACACTGCATTCTTCTTGGAATTCTCTCTATGCTTACAATTTCTTTCTTTCTTTCTTTCTTTCTTTCTTTTTTATCCCTCTCTCCTCTTTTTCTTCCTTCTTCCTTTCTTTTTCTTGTGTCCACATAATAAAGATTAGTGAGTGTTATGATGTGAATGCTTCTTCCTTGGCCCTTTTATTTAGCCATACAGTGTGTCTTTGTATCAGAGAGAGAGAGAGAGAAGATTAATCCCAGTATTTCACTGTTATTTTTCCCTACAACCTACAGAATGCCAATTTTAACAACAACCAGCTTAAACTCCTTAGCCTGTGATGTCCTTCAGATGAGATGTGCACTGCTCCCTCTTCTTTCTTCCTCCTCTCACTCAACAATAAAGAGAAACAACAAAACTTCAAAAGAACAATTTTATGAATGAACTTTAATTAGCCCCCATACCTGTGTATTAGTGTGACCCTACAGTCATTTCCTTCTACACTTTCTGCACTTCCCATGTTGTTTAATCACTCTTTTCACCCCCAACATTATTTCTCCAACCAGATACTCATTTTTCCTTCACTCCTTCTCTCTATCTTACTCCATTCTTTCTAACATAAACCCCTCGCTTCTTCTTCTTCTTCTTCTTCTTCTTCTTCTTCTTCTTCTTTTTCTTCTTCTTCTTCTTCTTCTTCTTCTTCTTCTTCTTCTTCTTCTTCTTCTTCTTCTTCTCTAAAGGTCAGTTTCATTGACATCTGTTCTATCCCCCTTTCCAACCAACCCACATGCCACCCATCTGTCTTCAGGTTCCTTTGATTCCATCAAGGAGGTCATTGTAACTCATCTGTTGCTTCCATTAGAAATTTTCCCCAAGATATTACTAAGTGCTTCCATACTTTAGTCCCTTACCCACGTGTTGGAGGTCTTTTATATTTGATAAGCTTTATTCATTGACTGTAACCATGCTGGGACACTGCCTTGAAGGATTTTAGTTGAACAAATTGAGCCTGGGACTTATTTTTAAGTTTGATACTAATTCTATCAGTTTCTTTTGCCAAATCAGTAGTTACAGGAGCATAAACAAACCAACACATACATACATATTAAAATACATATACATCATCGTCATTTTTTAATGTCTGCTTCTGGCATGGGTTGGATGGTTTGACAGAGGACTGGCAAGCCAGGAGGCTGCAGCAGGCTCCAATCTGATCTGGCATGGCTTCTTCAGCTGGATGCCCTTCCTAATGCCAACTACTCTGAGAGTGTCTTGGGCGCTTTTTACGTGCCACCAGCATGGGAGCCAGACATGTGTACTGGCATCTACCACACTCAAATGGTACTTTTTATGTGCTGCCGGCACGGGCGCCAGTCAGGTGGCACTGGCATTGGCCATGCTCAAATGGTGCTTTTTATGTGCCACTGGCATGGGTGCCAGTCAGGCGGCACTAGTATCAGCCACGACTACAATTTCACTTGACCCAACATGTCTTCTCAAGCACAGCATATTGCCCGACAATTGACAGGTACTTTTAAACAGGCCAGTTACGTGACATCAGCCGTGGCTACTATCTCACTTGGCTTGCTGGATCTTCTCAAGCACAGCATATCTCCAAAAGTCTTGGTCACTTGTCAGTGCCTCTGTGAGGCCCAATGTCAAAGGTCATGCTTCACTACCCCATCCCATGTCTTCCTGGGTCTATCTCTTCCACATTCTCTCCACTGTTAAGGTGTGACACTTCTTAACACACCTGTCCTCATTCATACGCAACATGACCATACCAGCACAGTTGTTTCCCTTGCACACCACATCTGACGCTTTATATGTCCAACTTTTCTCTCAGGGTGCTTACACTTTGTTGTGTATACACACTGACATTACGCATACAATAGAGCATACTAGCTTCATTTCTTTCAAGCGTACACATGTCCTCAGCAGTCACAACCCATGTTTCACTGCCATGTAGCATGGCTGTTCACACACAGGTATCATACACTCTACCTTTCACTCTTAGAGGCCCTTTGTTACTAGCAGAGGTAGGAGGTCTCTGAACTTTGCCCAGGCAATTCTTATTCTAGCAGCTATGCTCTCAGAGCATCCACCTCAGCTACTGACTTCATCACCTAGGTAATGGGAGCTATCAACTACTTCTAGTTTTTGTCCCTGGCATGTAATGGAATCTGTCTTCTGTACATCTTCAGTGTTTATTGCTCCTTTGCACCTGCCACACTCAAAAACTATCTTCCCAGTTCACCTTCCTTTGATATCGTTGCACCTCTTATGTGTCCATAGCTTACACCAGGTACATCTTATGAAATTTCTGCCTATGTCTTTTCTACAGATTGAGCAGGGCCATTTACCTGAAGGGATTTGTGATTTGTCTGCCTTCCTACTTACTTAGACTTTGGTTTTTGCTAGATTGACCCTAAGGCCCTTCAATTGTAGACCTTGCTTCCACACCTGAAACTTCTCTAGTTCTGGTAGTGATTCAGCTATGAGAGCAAGGTCATTAGCATAAAGGAGTTCCAAGGGCAGCCTGTCTTGAATTCCTCTGTTATTTCCTGGAGGACTATGATGAACAAGAGGGAGCTGAGGACTGATCCTTGGTTAACCCCTACTCATACCCTGGATTCTTCACTATACTTGTTGCCAACTGTCACCTAACTGACAGTATCCCTGTACATGTCTTGTACAGCTCTCACTAACCACTCATCTATACCTAGTTTCCACATTGACCATCAAATAAGGGATTGGGGGACCCTGTCAAAGGCTTTCTCCATGTCAACAAAAGCCAAGTACAGAGGTTTGTCTTTGGCTAGGAATTTCTCCTGCAGCTGTTTTACCAGCATCAGTGGTACTTCTCCCTGGCACAAATCCAAACTGCATCTCATCTAAATTAACTCTCTCCCTAATTAGTTGGGCTATGACACACACTCACACACACACACAAATTTTTTAAGCAATAGAAAAAGAATTTAGGAGGATTTTATATTCTTGATTTAAATAAATAATTATATATATGTGTGTGTGTGTGAGCCTGTGTGTGTGAGCCTGTGTGTGTGAGCCTGTGTGTGTGAGCCTGTGTGTGTCAGCGTGTGTGTGTCAGCCTCTGTGTGTCAGCTTGTGTGCATCTGCACTCTTCCTTCAGCATTAAGAGAATTTTAACTATCTCTAGTAATGTAGGTGCATCAGCATCCTCAGTCACACTTAGTGATAATTGAATTTTCCTTTCTGGTATCACATTGCGCCTAGCTGTTTATATTAATTTTTTCTACTCGCACACGCAGACACTTTTATTTCCTTCAAAGTATTTTCCATTTGAAGCAAATGCGCTTTTCACTGTTAGAAGCAGTGCCGGACCTTTGGCTAAGTGATGCCTTTTAACGCCTCCATCATCTTTTCGTCACCTTTTCCATATCTGCAAAACGTTTTCCTTTAAGGACTTTTTTCATTTGTGTGAACAAAAGTTGTAGGAGTAATATTGGGTGAATAGGGAAGGTGGGTAAATGGGGTCATGTATTTTGGGTTAGAAACTGTCTCACACTGAAGGCAGTGTGCAAAGGTGTATTGCCATGATGAAACCACTACTCTCCACTTTGCCACTGGTTAAGGTGTTTTTGCCTTGCCATGTCTTGCAAATGCTTCAGAAGTGCCAAGTAAAATGTCTGGTTAACAGTTTGACCAGGAAAAGCAAATACTGTGTGGACCATTCCTTTCGCATCGATGAAACAAATCAGCACCGTCTTGACCTGGGACTTCACTTCACAGACTTTTTGGGGGCATGGTGACATTGAATGCTTCCATCGACTTGATTGCTGCTTCTTTTCCAAGTCATAGCCATAGCACCAGTTTTTGTCACCAGTGATGACCTTTGAAAAATGTCCTGATTAACTTCCAACTATTCTTTCAGTTCACATCATGCATTAAGTTGAGCAAGTGAGGCACAAATTTTGCTGCAACTCTTTTCATTCACAATTCCTTACTCAAAAATTTGTTAGCAGGAGCACCAGGACACACCAGTCATATCAACAAGTTCATCAATTGTTTGGTGACGGTCCTCCAAGATCAGTTCATGAATTTTCATGATGTTTTCAATCATTTGGGAGGTTGATGATTGCCCTGAATGAGGTTGGTCCTCATGTGACAAGTGACCATTCCTAAAGTGTGAAAACTTGTGTTTTGCTTATGGTAGCATCCTTGTAAGCTGTTTGAAGCATGAGAACTGCCAACTGTTTTCCCAAGCAGAAGACAAAATTTCATGGAAGCATGCTGTTCCTTCATTTCAGCCATCACAAGAATTGATGAACAGAGGAGAAGCGCTGCAAAACAAAGGTGCACCATGTGGCAATATGACTTCACTCTGTGATGCCAGTCGGCAGACTCATGCCTGAAGGTCACATCAAGTGACTTCAAGTGGTGAAAGCCTGAACTACAATGGGCTTGTCTCACAGAGATTGTGGGTACACCTTAGTATATATATATTTGTGGTTGATTTAGCGAAATGCTATTGTGAAAATTACGAAATAATGATGGCAACTGTATGCAAATGAAACCAAAAAGTAAAAATGCAATTGTCTCTAATAGTGACTGAGGATGCTGGGTAGAACCTGCAGCTCTAAGGGTTTTAACTCTTATTTCTAACAATATAGGTGCTACCCAGCACTTTTAGAAAAGTGGTTCTTAAGGTTCACACAAAGTTATAAATAATAGCATGTAACTATTGGGTTTTTCAGCCCTTTTGGATAAAAACATCAAAAGCTGCTCAGGGGCCCAAACTCACTTTTTCTCCAGACACAGCAAGTATTCTAAAATGGATAGAGAATTTTGAAAGATTTCTTTGGTACAATGATAGAACACCTATCATGTCTACAGGAAATGTGGGTTTGAGTCCCATGGGCAGCCTTCGACTTTGTCTCTACAAATGGGTTTTTCAACCCAATATTTACATGCTGTGATTTATGTCTTTAGATGAACCTCAAGAGAAAATCTGGGCTTTGATGAGAATCAATTGGTTGGTCTGTTCCAAAGATTAGCTGACTAGTGCTATGGAACAAGGATTTCAGGATAAACTCTATAGGTAGAGAAGGGCTGGTAGTGAGGCCTATCTAAGGTGTATGCTGAATGACAAAACTTTTCTGCAAGCACTTGTTCAATGTCTGAGCATTGTTTACTTGAGAAGTTTTATAGAACAGCTTGGTTATAGACCAAATGCATTAGGATGATTGTGCCACCGTATCTTCCTCTGACCTGGAAGAGCAGATAGTTTATCTCTGTCTTGTGTCAGTGATGAAAGACGTTGCGATGGACTTTACTGAAAGACTATGGACAAGCACTTGTCTCTTTGGCCAAACCCTCATTGATCTTTTCAAGCCTTGTTTGGGGTAGGCTGTAAGGGTGTGGAGGGAGATGTTGCCTCCCAGTAAATTTCTTCAAAGCTGTGTAGTGAGAATGGCCTGAGTGAATGGGCATGCATTCTTTCAGTATACAACTCTAAATCTACGAGAAGTCAAAATTATCCACACTTTCGGCATAACATATCTTTATTATTGTCACACTGCCTTCTCTGCATGTGTGCTTATAGTTGATACTATTGTGGTCACATGATCGAAGTTTGAGCTTGATTGCACCATTTTACTTTCTGGCTTTGCAGTGTAGGCATGGCCACTCCACTAGCAATGTGCACCAAAGAAGAACAAAGAGCAGTGATCTGATTTCTTTTGGTCAGAAGGTGTGTCAAGTGCTGAAATTCATCGGAAGCTTTTAGCACAATACAAGGATAGTGCACTACCATGTAGAAGTGTGTATCAGTGGATTGAGAAGTTTAAAAGTGGCTGGACAAGTGTGATGCAGGCTCAAACTTCGATCATGTGATCACAATAGTACCAACTATAAGCATGCATGCACAGAAAGCAGTGTGACAATAATAAAGATATGTTATGGCAAAAGTGCGGATAATTTTTGACTTCCCCTCATAGTAATAAAAGTTGTGGGTTGGGTATTTCCTTTAGTGGTTCGGCTGATCCTTGATTTTGGGGTTACTGGACTAGCCCTAATTGGGGGTCCTCTTTTACCTGGAGGACTGTTAATTGTATGTTATCTCTTACTTGTTTCAGTCATTAGGCTGTGGCCATGTTGGGGCACTGCCTTGAAAAACTTTTAGTTGAATGAATTGACCCCAGTACTTATATTTTTTTAAACCTGGTACTTATTCTATTGATCTTTTTTGCCAAACCACTATGTTACGGGGTTGTACAAAACACACACACACACACACACGTGTGTGTGTGTGTGTGTGTGTGTGTATATATATATATATATATATATATTTATATATATATGACAGGGTTTCTTCAGTTTCCGTCTACCAAATCCACTCAAGGCTTTGGTTGACCTGAGGCTATAGTAGAAGACGTTTGCCCAAAATGCCATGTAATTGGAAAGTAAGCTTCTTACCACATAGCCATGATGCCTGTACCTATGTATATTTTTGTCTCATACATTTTTTCTTCTTCATTGGATTCTTATGTAAACCACAACTTTGCAATGTTCCTTTCAATCTATGCACCTGTGACGAATAAAAACAATCATCATCATTGCTGTCACCACCATTACCACTACTACTACAACAACAACAGCAATTTTGAAAAATCTATTTTCGCTTATAATTCATATGGTTCAGTTTAATTTTCGCCATCTGTGTTTTTACAACATTTTTGATAAAAATTCTGACAGTTTTACTATGTATGCTTTGTCTGTAGCAACTGTCACATTTCTTTGTGCGTGTGTGGGTGGGTCTCCCCCCCCCTCTCTCTCTCTCTCTCTCTCTCTCCCTTTCTGCCTTGGTTTTATATGATATTCTTTGGTAAGGTAAGTGAACAACGCAGTGTTTCACATTGCTATGGCAGTATCACAGGACTTAGCTAACCTATGTAAACAATGTGGGTGGATGGGAGGGAAACATAGCAATGAGGAGATGGTGGGGTAGAATGGGTTTTATGTTAATGACACGGTTGATGATGATGACAGTGATGACTTAAAATGAAACTTATGAGATGAAGTTGGGCATGTTGATGCAGGAATGAAGATGGTTTGATATGGCTATTGTTATTTAACTGGAATGGAGGGATAGTGTAATAAGAATGATAATGGTAGTGGTAGTGATTACAATGGCAGTGGTAGTTGTTAGGATGGTGGTGGTAATAATGATGATGATGATAGTTATGATAATGGTGGTGGTGATTATGATGATGATGATGATAATAATGATGTGAAATTGATGATGTTGATGTAGGAATGATGATGTTTTACTATTGCAGTTGTTCTGGCTATTAGCCAGCCCTCCGGGCTGATTGATATTCTAAACAAATAACCAACCATTACCACAAGCAGATCACCATGATCACAGCTTCTCTATCATGTGTTTTGTATTGAAGAATAACGACGATGATGATGATAAAGCAATCGGTTTGACAAATGACATCCATGTCAAAGAGTGGCTGACTCTTGGAGACGAATCTTTACTTTTAAAAAATTTTTATTATTGGTCTTCCTCTGTCTGGTTGCTATGGTGAATGAGGATGTGTGCTGGTGGGAGACTGTGAAAGGACTAAAGACAGACACTAGCATGAGCAGATGGGCCTACACTTACTATACCTATAGGTTGGAAAGATTAACTTGGAGGTGGCATTTGTCTTTGGTGCTGTATTGGGTTTGTTTTTTTACCTCGTCCTCTGACTCAGGGATTTTAGCAGGAGTGACTAAGTTGCATATGCACATTTTTGGCAGAACAAATACCACAAGGTATTTTTATTTTCTAGTCAATGCTTACAACTATTACCTGTAAACATATATGTATCAGCAAAAGACACACATACAAACACACACACACACAGCAAAAACAACTCCTGAATCTTAATGACAATGATGATGATGATGACGACGACAGCGACGGCGACATCTTTGCACACATTCTGATTGAAGTCCTTCTAGATTCTAGAAAGACTGGAATGTTCTCTAACCTCACGACATAAAGAGGATAAGATTTCTTATTAAGAAGTCATTCTGACTGCTGATGCACACTGAGTACCCTCATTTTCTGGGAATCAGCAGAACTAAGGATCATCTCAGGGAAGGAACTTTCAAAACAAAACAAGATGGAAAGAAATGATTGTATGATGAATGGAACTGGGAAGTGGTATGCTTATTGACTTTTTTCCACTTAACATAGCTGAAAGTTTAAGAACAAACAGCTACAATTGGGGATTGAAATCAGTTCTTGAACCAAGCTTATAAAAAGAACTTAACAAAATATGAATCTCCTAATTTTGAGATGGAGGGATTTTGCAGACTGGGGCTTACTTCTAGTTTCATGGATGAACTAGATGAAAACTAGATCTAACCTGGGATAAGATCCCAGCTATCTCCGCTACATTATGTTCTGGTCTCTATTCCCTATATATATAAAACTAACTATTGGAATAATGTAGAATAAATTATCCTGCCCAGAAATGATTTGAACTCATGACCTATGAATTGGTTGTCTAATACCTTATCCACTAAACCATTTTTCTTTCACAACATTTTACTTTTAATCTCACCACCCACCAGAAAGTCAACTATCGATAGCTCACAAAGTTGCCCAAGGCCAAAAATTTGCAAAAGTTTGATCCCACTGCGCAACACCCTGGACAAGTGTCTTCACCATAACCTTAAGTTAACCAATACATTGTGAATGAAACTTGGTTGATGGAAACTGCAAAGAAACCTGTTGTATGTGTGTGTAATTGTTGTGCGAGAGTACAATACCCTCTGGTGAGAATGGACTGGACCACTACATATAAATAGTAATGGCCTGTAAGTGAGGTAGTCCATGCTAGTTCCACAGTTCATGTGTTGATAGTTCAAAGTTGGAGTTTAAAGTTCACAGTTTGAGTTAGCATGTTGGATTGTTGGTTCTCAAAAGATTGTAGTTACGTCCTGTGTGGTTACTACCGTTTGTTTTGATTATGTTGTTATTACACTGTTGCAGTGTATTTGTTTATCCATAAGGACATAAGATCTGACAATGAGGATCGTTCGAAACTCACATTGGTTATCTGACAATTTATGCATCATGGAAAACCTATTACCGCAGTAGTACAGCTTCAAGGGAAGCAACAACAACAACTACAGGAGTTGCAAAAACAAATACTACAAAAACAATTTATTGAGTTACAGTTGGCGAAGTCCAAAAATCCAATAAGCTTGTTTACACCAGATGGTGTGGCTAAGGCAATTTCTGAATTTATGTATAATCCGGAGGAGGGTATTATGTTTCCCGTGTATTATAGAAGATACGAGGAAATTTTTAATAACGAGTGCAAGTCATGGTCGGAGGAGCAGAAAGTAAGGCTTTTACTGTGCAGGGTAGCTCCTGCCAAACATGAGCATTATTGTAACTTTATTCTGCCCCAAAAGTGTATTGAGATTGGTTTCCAAGAAACCGTGGAACTGCTCTCAAAAATTTTTTGTGATAGAAGTTCATTACTCAACATCAAAATGAAACGTTGGTACTTAACAAAAAAATAAGGAGGATGACTTTATCATGCTGGAGTAGTCAACTGTATGTCTGAAAATGTCAAATTCCAGGATCTCATTCAGGATATATTCAAATCACTTATCTTCATGCAAGGACTTATAGCACCAGAACATAGAGAAGTCCAGGCAAGGATTCTCTCAAAAATGGAGCAAGCAAATCAGGATTTATATCTACAGACCATCACAGAAGAATGTCAGACTATGGTAACTCTTAAACATGATGTGAAAAAAATACAAGATAAAGACTCAGCAAAAATTCAAATATGTCATCCCAGGAAGCACAATAAAAAAAAGTTTCAAGCTCCAATCCATGTTATGATTGTGGAGGCCTACACTACAAAAAGGATTGTCCATTTAAAAACAAAAAGTGCTATTGTTGTCAGAAGCTGGAACATGGGAGTTCTAATTGTAGAACAAGACTACAAGGCTTAAACACAAAAAGTTCTAAGGTGTTTTTAGCAGAGAGTGACTGCACCGGAAAAACAAGAAAATTTGTGCATGTTAAGATAAATAATGTGAATACCAAATTACAGTTAGACTCAGGTAGTGACATCTTCATAATAAATGCAGATACTTAGAGAAACAATTGGTAAATTGAGATTATGTAAAATGGTAAAAATAACACATCGTGTATCAGGTGATAAATTACATTTCATGGGCAAAACATGTATTGACATCACATTTCAAGGAGAGACACACAAAGCAAAATTATTCTTTGTGGATAATACAATCTGTTTGGCACAGATTGGTTTAAACTATTCAGTTTATGGCACCTCCCCATAAATCTTCAGTGCAATAACATAAACGGTTATCTTGTTAAAAATAAGTCTTTCGAAAAACTGAAGAAAAAATTGAAAAAAATGTTCCTGCAAGTGTTATCAGAAGATTTAGGTCTATGTACAAAGACGGAAGCCTGTTTCCAAGTAAGTGAAAACGCTACACCTGTATTTAAAGCAAACAGAAAAGTACCGTTCATGGCATTTAAAACTGTAAATGAAGAGTTGGACAGAATCAAAAAGAGTGGAGTCATCAAAAAGGTGGATTACTCGAAGTGGGCGGCACCCACGATATGTATTAAAGAAAAAAATAATAAGATTAGGCTGTGTGCTGATTTCTCTACAAGATTTAACAACTGCTTAAAAACATACCACCATCCACTCCCGACTGCAGAGGACATTTTTTTTAAGAGTTAAATGGTGGAAAAACTTTTTTGAAATTAGATCTGTCTGAAGCCTATTTATAGATAAAAGTAAATGAAAAATGCTCAAAGTATTTGACCATAAATACACACAGAGGATTGTAGAGATACACACGATTACCTTTTGGATTAAAAGTGGCACCAGCAATATTCCAGCAAAATCATGGATACCATGTTATCCAATTGTGAATTTTCAATCCCATCCCTGGAAATATTTTCATCAAGAGTAATTCTTGTGAACAGCATGTGGAACACAAAAGCTGTGTTTAAGAAAATTAAAGTTTTTGGATTCACTTTAAGTGAAGCAAAATGCAAATTCTTTCTACCCCAAATTAAGTACTTAGGGCAAATAATTGATAAAAGTAGTAGATATCCTGACCCATTGAAGGTAGATGCAATAAGGAATATGCTTGTGTGGACAAATATTCCAACTTTACAAGCATTTCTTGGGCTGGCAAACTACTCCCAAAACTACATTCCTAACATGCACAAGTTAAGAGCTCCATTGAATGACTTATTAAAAAAAGGAATAAAGTGGAATTGGTCCACTAAATGCCAGAACACTTTTGAAGAAATAAAAAAAAACTCTAATCTTAGACCTGTTCTTAACACATGATCCTGAAATGGTCATCATTGTAGCATCTGATGCTTCCGAGCATGGATTAGATGCAGTTCTACTTCATAAATATGAAGAGGGAAGTACAAATCCAGTGGTTCATGTTTGGCACTCTGTAATAGTGGCAAGGATGAAAGCCCTAATGGACTGAGATATTGAAAACTTGGTGAAAATGTGCTGAGGTTGTGCGCTTGCAGCCAAATCTCCACCAATAATATATCAATTGTAGCCATAGTCTAGGTTACACACTGACTATGCCTGACCGGTAAACAGTGCTTACTACCTAATCATAGTAGATAGCTGTACTAAGTGGCCAGAGGTTTGTGGGTGCTATAGACCAAACTCTAAGACAACTATAAAGTTTCTTATATGAATTGTTTGCATGATACGGTGTCCCTGACACTCTAATTTCAGACAACAGAACGCAGTCGTCTGGGTGTGAATTCAAGAATGTAAAAGGTATGTGATAAGGCATATTTTTACTCCATCCTAACACCTGAGGTCAAACAGGCAGGTAGAAAGATTTGTGGATACCTTTAAGAGAGTGTTAAGAAAAACAAGGAATGAATTAAGTAATGATGAAGCACTGAGAAATTTCTTACAAATATACAAAGTGACACCACCCCAATCCAAGTACAAATTCAGCAAAGTCTCCCACAGAATTGATGTTCGCAAGAGTATAATTCATTTTTGATAAGATGTTACCAGAGAAAAGAAGACATAAAGGAAATATGAAAGAGCCAATGAAATATGTCGAGATAGGTGATAAAGTGCATTTCAAATCCTATAGAAATGGTAAAGAAGGCTGGGAAGATGGTCTTGTTACCAGAAAAATTGGAAGTATGATGTATTTAATTAAATGGTCACATGGTGAACATAAGAGACATATAAACCGAACTAAGGAAGAGGCATACCCAAGATCATGAAGAAATTCCCATGGAAGTATTCTGTGAAATATTAGATGTACCAGTACCAAAGGTAATAGTCATGTAGAACCAACACGAGAAAAAGAAAGCAGACCAAACACCTTGAGTGAACACCAAGTGAAAGAGAGACTTAAGAAAAAAATATGTATATATATGAATAAAAACTTTCTTTATTCCTTTGGAACATGAAATCTCGGAAGCGGGGATGTTGTGCGAGAGTATGATGCCTCCTAGCAAGAATGGACTGGACCACTACACATAAATAGTAGTGGTTTGAGTAAGGGAGGTAGTTCATGCTAGTTTCACAGTTCATGGGTTGATAGTTCACAGTTTGAGTTAACATGTTGGATTGTTGGTTCTTAAAAGATTGTTGTTATGTTCCATGTGGTTACTGCCATTTGTTTCGATTATATTATTTCACAGTTGCAGTGTATTTATTTATCCATAAAGATATATCAGTAATATAATATATCAGTGGCATTTCCTGAGTGCAAGGCATGCGATACATGTTTAAATGAATGCAAATAACAGACCCGGTTTTAATTTGTCTTTCATTATTATGACAGACAAGTGGAAAGAAAGTTTGTGTATGCTACGCATACTCAGCTTCAATTATATGACTTTAATTTTTAAAACTGCATGCTCTGGATTAAGTTTCAGGAGTTATCGTTGATATGTATATATATATATATATATATATGTGTGTGTGTGTGTGTGTGTGTGTCTTTTGCTGATGTGTATTGGCAATAGTTGTAAGCATTGACTAGAAAATAAAGATACCTTGTGGTATTTGTTCTGCATGAGATGTGCATATGCAACCTTGTCACTCCTGTTAGAAACCTGTAACCAATATCAGAGTAATCTAGAATTGTGGGATGTGTTGGGGTTTCCATCAGAGTGCTGATGAAATCCAAACACGTAACATCTAGATTACTTTGACACAGATAGATGTGTTTGTTTTACTTTATGTTGATATTTACATAGCACATTTACATAGCAAGAAATATTTATACACAACAGGGATACTAAAGCTAAGCCTGCCCCATGAATGAAGGACCAGATGTGTATTTAACAGTCTTTTACTGTGTTATATCTACAGATAAGTTCTAGACACACTTCTTTACATCTCTTAGAGGCAGCCCTGTACCTGCATCAATTTCACTTTACTCTGGTCACTCCTGCTGTTGGGAAAGGTGAGAATGCCACACACTCTGATTTAGCAGGATGTTAATAGATCTGTATCTTTGATTTGTGTTATCTGTCAAATTTTTGATGAAACAGAATTTCTTCTTTTTTATGTTCCAATCAAACAGCCCTTTCTATGTGGTCCAATTAATTTTTTTTAAAAATAAACAAAGATTTGCTGCATTTAATAGAACAACCTCTACATTTGTTTCTATACAATAAACTCAAGCATGGTTGTGCATTAAAAGTTCACTTTGCAAACATTTAGTTTCAAGTTCAGTCCTACTACATGGCAGTTTGAATTTTTACTATAGCTTCAAGCTGACCAAGACCTTGTACATGAAATTTGATTGAAGCCTGCATATACAGAGCCGGAAGAAACGTTAGCACGCTGGGCGAAATGCTTAGCGGTATTTCATCTGCCATTACATTATGAGTTCAAATTCTACTGAAGTCAACTTTGCCTTTCATCCTTTCGGGGTCAATAAATTAAGTACTAGTTATGCACTGGGGTCAATGTAATCGACTTAATCCCTTTGTCTGTCCTTGTTTGTCCCCCTCTATGTTTAGCCCCTTGTGGGCAATAAAGAAATAAGAAGCCTGCATATACATGTGTGTGTGTTTCACAATGAGGATATGCTCTGACTCTTTGGGCCATGACAATGTTTTTTTATGTTCACTCATAAACAATATCCAGTCACTTGGTAGTTCAATTGGCAAAATCAGTGAAATAGGTACTTTATTTGAAGAGTAATGGTTGGTAAGAGGAAGGGCAACTAGTCCTGGAATACTATTGCTTCAAGAAATCTTGTCCAGCTCATACCAGCTTAGAAAAGGCAGGCATAAAAAATAATGACAATGGTGTTGATTTAGATGGTATTTAAAATATCACTTAATGGAAAGGTTTTCTGCATAAAAAATAAAATAATGATGGGAGGTTTTAATTCAAATATTAAACACTCTAATACAAGCAGTTTTGTGTCACTGGGTCAGACATGGTCTCAGGTGAGTTAGTGTTGGAAGGTTTAAATGGTACATAAGCGTTGTAATTATTCATTTCAATTTATTTCTTTTTCAGTCTATAGTTAATGAATTCAGTAAATATAAACATTGAGCTTTTATTGATTAATACAGGAAACAAAGATGTATGTTAATGATTTTTTATCTTTTACTTGTTTCATTCATTAGACTGTTGCCATTCTGGGGCACCACATTGAATTTTTAGTTGAATGAATTGACCCCAGTACTTATATTTTTTAATGCCTGGTATTTATTGTATTGGTCTCTTATGCTGAACCGCTAAGTTATGGGGATGCAAACACCAACACTGGTTGTCAAGCTGTGGTGGGGGACAGACATGGATACAAAGACACACACATGTAGACACACACACACACACACGATGGACTTCTTTCAGTTTCCACCTACCAAATCCACTCATAAGGCTTTGGTTGACCTGAGGCTATAGTAGAAGACACTTGCTCAAGGTGTCACGCAGTAGGACTGAACCTGGAACCATGTGGTTGGGAAGCAAACTTTTTACCACACAGCCATGAACATCATCATAATTTTTGCTAATTGTTGTTTACACCCTGGTCATCCTTGATTGTGCAAATTTGTGTTCAAAGGCATTCCAGCCATTGCCATCCAATCTTAGTGTATCTAGAACTGCATTATTGGATGTGTACTTACTGTTGCTGCTGTTTAGCCCTCAGTCTTGATTTAGCAGATTGTGACCAAAGGCATTCTACCGTGTGACTATCCAAATTGATTTTCAGACATAATACAAGGCAGCTGAAAAGCAGGTTGGCAACATGAAAGGCATCCAACCATAAAGTGCTACCTCAGAAAGAACCACAATGAATACAATAAGCTATTAAGGAGTCTGCAAGATTAATTCCTGCTTTAGCAGAATGGCTTTCCTTACTTTTTTGTTAGACAGTAGGGGAGGATTTGATGGAGATTTTGCTACTATATGTAACAATTTACGTGATTGTGTAGAGTTTTGCTTTTTCTTTCATATATGTATATATTGTTATTTAGCTCAGGTTAACTTTGATAAAGTAGGTCTTGGCACAAAGATATTCCAGCCATGATAATTGCTTCTTTTTCAGACATACTATATCTAAGACTACATTATCTAAAATGACATTGCAGTTGCTGTTGTTTAGATATAAAATCAAAGACCTTCCAGATGTGACTGTCCAGTTTCTTTTCCTTCAAATGTAGTGTATTTAGGACCATACTATTAATGTGCCTTTCCTCTCTTAAAACAACTGGATGTGATTTGAGGATAATTTAGCTGCTATTTCTCATTAGTTGGTTGAAGTTTAAAAACTCCAAGTGAAGCAACTGTAGAAGTAACTGGCTAAAAGTAAACCACAATTCCTGGTATTTGTTGATTTAGAAAAGGTATTTGACGGTAAATTCAATAATTTTGTGGTCATGGAAACTAGGTGTTGATGAATTGCTTGTGAGGGCTGTACAAATTAGGTACAATGATGCAGTAAGAAAACTGAGAGTCAACAATGATTTTAGTGACAAATTTAACAGGAGGATTGGAGTTCATAGAAGCTCATTCCTCAATCCTCTTCCATTCATCATAATCATACAAGCCAGCAAGCCGATAGAATTGTTAGCATGCTAGACAAAATGCTTAGCAGTATTTTGCCTGTTGCTACATTCTGAGTTCAAATCAAGTATCAGTGAAACACTGGGGTCAGTGTAATCAACTAGTTCCCTCCCCGCAAATTTCAGGCCTTGTGCCTTTAGTAGAAAGGATTATTATTATTATTATTATTATGGCTGGGATCCAGCCCAGACTGCAGCAACAAAGTCTGCCATACTTTTCGCTCCAACATAAATTGCCTTATGGTCCTGGATATATTCCAGACCACTGTCTGTGATCAAGTTGTCGATGTGTGATGACATTTTCTTCATCTTACATCATCATGAAGTGAGTTCCACAAGATTAATTGGAAAGGAAATTCTAGGTATGGAAGTTAAACCTTAGAACAATAACGACATTTTTAGAAACATTTTTATCAAAAATTAATCCTAAAATTTCAGCTTTTTAAAAAAATTTTTTAAATCATAGTTTTAAAATACATACAGTTCAAATCTACAGTTTATTTATTTATTTCTGTTTGTAATTTCAAAATAATTTTCAGGCGAAAAGGTGATTAAAGGGAGATTTAGCTGGCGTTTCTAGCACATCCCACGACCACTTGATACCTTCCTCATTTGTTTATCACACTGATATATATTGATTTTTTTCAATATTTTTCTCCCTATAAACACATTTCATGGAATGATGATGCAGTGGTCAATTGCTGGGATTTTAGCAAGAACAACCTTTAATCCCACCCCACATCAAGTGAGTCAATGTGTGTGTGTAAGAGAAAACAAATTTACTAACAAAAAGTATGTTATTAAAATAAATTATCTTTTACATATCTTTTTTTATATCACATGCATACATGCACACACTGACAAATACATACACACACTCACTGTTAGCAATATATTTTTATAGAGAATGAGCAAGTTTACCTAGAGAAAATGAAAGAGATAGATGAATAGAGGGAGAGAGATCTTATTTGTTGCTGTCACAGATTTTGAAATTTTAAAATTAAGTGAAAATTTTAAAATTTGGTATATTGATGTATATTTACATGCTGAATCTGAGTTTGTGATTCACTTATTCCAGAAAAATTTTAGGAAAATGTTACCGAGGTTTAAAGCTTGATCATTTTTACCCAATCAGAAAACAGGATTTGTGTGTAATAGCTGTCATGAAATGAAAGTAAACATTAAAAGAAGAGGTTTTAAACAAAACGAAAGCTGTGTGTGAGAATTAATACATATACAAAGAGAGTGAGTGTCAAAGAGTATGGTA
>NC_069004.1:22526072-22528052 GCF_001194135.2 Octopus bimaculoides
ACACACACACACACACACACACACACACACACACACACACTTCATCTGTTTAAGTAATGGAAGTTTCTTTAGCAAAGCATCTGTCCATGTGAATTTTCCAGTCTACCTGTCTAAACACCAAAGCCAAGATAGCTCATTCCTGGAATCAATTTCTTTAATCCAGTTAGGAGAAAGCAGCTCATCAAATGCTATCAATGTAACCTCTGCAAATCAATTCCTCTTCCTTCGTTTGCCTAATTGACATTGAAGTTGTGAATACACACAACATGTGTGCATGTGTATACATGCACACACACACACACACACACACACACACACTGCACAACACTACAGCATTACAATTCACACACTGAAATACAGAACAGATTACAATCTCATCCCCATGCATACATGCCCTGCACCACATGCACACACACGTACACTGTATTACACCATACTACAATACATGCTCACTCTATATCATAGACAATACACATTCACCTCTCTACACACATACATGGACACTATTCACATATACCACTTGATACATACAGACACACACTGCATTCACATATTCCACTCCCATACACATTGCACAAACACTTTTATCTCACTACACTGTATTACATTATGTAATACTACACCACACCAAATGGCATTATGCCACACCACTCCACATTCTGATATACTACATCACTCTATACCACTCACTGTGCACTCCAAGATATACATTGTACTATACTATGCCAAACTACACTTGACTAGACCACAGTAATTAAATTTGTGGCAACTTGAGAAGAATTTGTTTGTTTCTTTTTTTCCATTCATTTTGTTTTTCCTTTTTTGTAAAATTCAGTAATCATTCTAAAGTGTATGACGATGTCTCAGCAAAATTCCATCTGACTCATGCAAGTGTGATAAAGTGGACATTAAAAAGATGATGATGTTATTTATCATAATTAAGCTTCACTCTAGAAATATTTTGTCAAGTTGTTACACCTCAGCTAGATTATATTTTTGCACACACATTTTTAGAACACTGTAATTATCTATTTCCTGCAGATATTAATTCTCAGTGTTTTTTAGAACAAAAGCTTCTTGATTTGTTGTCTTTGGTCATAACACCTCTCGGATGAAATGCATAAAAATATAAAAGAAAATCTGTCCCCTGATATTTACGAAAGAAGGAAATGGACAAAGTTTAAGCATTCAACACCATGCTTCAAAGACATTATTTCTGTATGTGTGCTTTTTGTTTTACCTCTGAGAATTGAAATTAGGACCTAGATACTCAAAAAAAAAAAACTGAATACCATGCCATGTTACTTGCTACAACTACATCTCCCAAGTATGGGGAGGGCTGTATTAAGTTAGTGTGAGGCTTGTCTTGTAGCGTTTATTTAAAAAGATTCACCTCTTCTTAATTGTACTTCGTTTCATTTCATGTCTTGCCTATAAAATGTAACTTACCAAACTATTTTGAAAATACTGAGCTTTACAAAGAAGCTGACTAAGGACCAAGATATCTGGCACATTGATGTACTGAGGAAGACTTAGCCACCACACCAGAATTGACTCCAATGTTGGTGCCCCATAAAAAGCACTTGTTCAGGTGTTCAGGTGCCACATAAGAAGCATCCAATATATTCTGTAGAGTGGTTGGCATTAGGAAGGGTATTTAACAGTAGAAACCATGCCAGAACAATGGAGCCTGGTGCAGCCTTTGGCCTTACCAGCTCTGATCAAGCCATCCAACCTTTGCCAGCATGGAAGTCAGACTTTAAATGATTGTTGTCGTACACATTTGCTTGCTTTCTTAAAAAAAATCTAACACTCTTAGCTTAGACTTTTTGGGATTGAACAGTCTCATGTGTAACTGCCTGAAACTGTAAGGACATTTGGAAACTTGACTGATGAAAGAAGGCCACAAATGACCCATCTTTTTTTTTTTCCTGTCCCTCTATTTATTGTTTTTCCTGTCTGTCTTTGTATCGTATCTGT
>NC_069004.1:22533528-22535573 GCF_001194135.2 Octopus bimaculoides
ATATATATATATATATATATACACACACTAGCAGAAATACCTGGCATTGCCTGGGTTAAAGAGAATAATGAAATTTAAAAACACTGTCTAGATTATGCAGGTCTCAACTGCTAGTAGCTGAGATACCAACTTTCTACATTAATAACTCTCCAACCCATGCCAGCATGGAACACAGACGTTAAGTGAAATATTAAAAGATAGTTTTTAACTCATATATGTATATAAAGTAAATACACATAATTCAAAAACATGTTTTGTGTAGCTTATTTCGTAACCACAAAATAGGTTCAGATTATAAACAATGAAAGACTGATTTTGGTGATTCATTTGGTGTCAACAGAGGTAGTAGAGAGCCAATCCCATGATAAATCTGACCTTGGATCTTGAAAGTTTGCATGAATCCTGGCTCAGTTAAATCTCTTGTGGTTCCAAATGATATAATCTGTAGTGCAGCATTGTATTGTCTAATTTTGCACTCATGGAAACTCCAGTGTCATCTACATAATGGACTGCAGGATCATAATTGAAAGCTACTTCATAGAAGTTGCTTCTCTGAGCTGTTGCAACTGCTCTTTGTCCTGTAGTGGAGATCCTATTCCCTGTCAGCTGTGCATAGCTCTGTTCATCACTTTGAGATGTTCTGGCTTTTGTAGTGCACAGTCTGTTCATTCCTTGGTATGCTTCCCTTTCTGCAGCTGTCTCTCTTTCCCTGGACAGAGACATTCTTTTAGCTGACCTTGACATAGTAAACAAATTTGACACTTTCCTTCTAGGCATGGTTATATACATATACAGAAATACACGGGTGCAGAAGATAGTAAGCAATGAAAATAACTGGGTAACGGAAATTATATTTCTTAATACAATGGGGAGAAAGTAAATAAGAAATTTTTACGGAAAATAAAGAATTGTATGAGTTGAAGTGAAACTTGTCAGTGAACCAAAGAGCCAGAATCGAAGGAACCAGAAAAAAGCTGTTAAAATCAGAAAAACACAAAACCATTGCAAAAGTAAATAAGAAATTTTTAGGGAAATTAACTAAGTGTCCAGATTTAAGTGAAATTTTTTAAGTTACTTCTGTCAGTAAATTATGAACTTACTTTTATCAGTAATTCTGTCAACAACAATAAACATAAAATGTTGCAGAAATAAATGAGAAATTTGTAGGCAAATTTAATGAAGTGTATGTATTGAAGTGAAATCTATGATGTCACTTCTGTCAGTAAATTATATATGAAATTGCTTTCCTCAGTAATTGTAAACTTCTTTCTGTCAGTAATTTGTCATTGTTGTTTGTAAATAGGAATTAAAAACTTACAATGAAGACAATAGTGATTGAATTTAAAGTGAAAACAATAGCATCTGAAAAATTAAAGTGAAAACAATAGAGAGTGAGTGAGATATAGAGAGAAGGGGAGAAAGAGAGAACTAGCTAGTTACACAAATACGATAGATATTGATACATAGATAAGATATAGACAGATAGATAGATATAGAGATAGAGATGGATAAAGAGATATAGATAGAGAGATATAGACGTCTCTGACGCCAGAAAACCAGTAGTAAATATTTGAAAAAAACTTTCAAAGATGTGAATCTAATATTAAAAGCAATATATAAAATTTTTTTTTTTTACAACCAATGGGTGTAAGAGAGACAATCAATTTCTGAAAGTTTGGAGAAATTCAGTTGAAAAATGCGCCTGTTATAATCTTTTACACACACACACAGAATGGGATCTCTCTCTATATATATATATGTGTGTGTGTGTGTGTGTTGTTGGCACTCCGTCGCTTACGACGTCAAGGGTTCCAGTTGATCTGATCAACGGAACAGCCTGCTCGTGAAATTAACGTGCAAGTGGCTGAGCATTCCACAGACACGTGTACCCTTAACATAGTTCTCGGGGATATTCAGCGTGACACAGTGTGACAAGGCTGACCCTTTGAATTACAGGCACAACAGAAACAGGAAGTAAGAGTGAAAGAAAGTTGTGGTGAAAGAGTACAGCAGGGTTCGCCACCATACCCTGCTGGAGCCTTGTG
>NC_069004.1:22535766-22537191 GCF_001194135.2 Octopus bimaculoides
ATATATATATATATATATATACACACACACACAGAGGGTGAGGCAGAGAGGATGGACGTTTTTTGAAATAGCTATTTCTCAGTCCCAGTGGGAGGGACATATGTTTGACAGGTACCATTTCGTTTGTGGTCTCTTAGTGGTTTTTTTCTTTTCAGGTGAAGCCATGGTGCTATGGACGATACGGCATAGTGCATTTGCCACCAATGGTCATGTGAAGAATAATGAGTCTGTCATAGCAGTTTAGCCTGAGTTTCAGTACCACTTCAACATTTACTGAAATTAGGCTTTTCTCATCCATAGCACAATCTTACATTGGGTGGATGCACTTCGTACACGAGGTACACGGATGAATAGGAGACTGGTGGGGGTGCCATGAACGGTATGGACCCTGGAAAATGTGGAACATGTCAGACAAGCTTTGATACGGGGTCTGAATGGCTCTGCTCAGAGGCATTCCACTGAACTTGGCATCAGTAATTCATCAATAAGGCATATTTTGCATGAAGACCTGTATTTCCACCCTTACAAATTGGTAACTGGGCAACAGTTGAAATCATGGGACTATGCACAGCTTAACATCGCACGTGAGATGGAAGCAATTTCTGAGGCAAATGACAACCTTGTTTTGTTAATGAGTGATGAAGCTCATTTTCATATCAGTGGCATGGTGAATCAACAGAACTGTCATTATTGGGTGCTTGAAAATCTGAGAGAACTGCATGAAACATCACTGCACAGCCCAAAAGTGACTGTCTGTTGTGCTGTTGGAAAAGCTGCCGTCATTGGTCCTTACCTTTTTGAAGACAATAATGGGAATGGTGTTGCTGTGAACTCCAAGCTTTACATCATGATGATAAACAACTTCTTTGTGCCTGAATTCCAATGAAAGCGTATGCCTTTTTGATGTGTGGTTTCAGCAGGAAGGGGCAATGGCCCACACAGCCAGAGCATTAATGGATGTTCTTTGACCTCTCTTCAATGACTATCTCATTTCCAGGTTTGCTGACATTCCTTGATCCCCTTGGTCCCCTGATTTGTCCATGTGTGATTATTTCATGTGGGGAAACCTCAAGGTATGTGTGTATGCACATAAGCCCCATACATTGGATGATTTGAAGGAAGCTATTTGTGTGGAAGTCACCCAAATCAACTGAGTAATACTGGAAGGAATGGAGGCCAACTTCCAAGAGTGCCTTTAGAAATGCATCAATGAAAACAGACACCACATGATGGATGTTGTCTTTCATACTTGATTTTGACGAATGCTAATTCAATACGAACACATTGATGTCAATAAAATTTGTTTGCAGCTAAAATTAATGATTTTGTGAATTTTTCAAAAACGTCTGTCCTTTCTGCCCCACCCTGTGTGTGTGTGTGTGTGTGTGTGTGTGCATATATATATATATATATATATATATATAT
>NC_069004.1:22537201-22542168 GCF_001194135.2 Octopus bimaculoides
ATATATATATATATATATATATATATATATATATATATATGGGCACAGGCGTGGCTGTGTGATAAGAAATTTGCTTTCCAACCACATGGTTCTGGATTCAATCTCACTGTGTGGCACCATGGATATGTGTCTCCTACTATGCCCTTGGGCTGACTAAAGCCTTATGAAGTGGATTTGGCTGGCAGAAACTGAATGAAGCCCTTTGTGTGTATGCGTGTTACTGTTTCCTTACCTTAATACCATGTGATAGTTGTAAACAAATGTCTCTGATCTATATTTAAGAGATGGGGAACTATGTACATTATTTACATTATTTACAATTGACGGATATTTTTCTTTATCTTGTTTGTTGTTAACACAATATTTCGGTTGATGTACCCTCCTGCCTTCATCAGGTGTCTTGAGGAAATTTCGAACCTGGGTTCTCATTCCTAAGGTACTTTTCGATGTTGTTGTTGTTGTTGTTGTTCTTCTTCTTCTTCTTCTTATTATTATTCAGGTCACTGCCTGGAATCGAACTCGGAATCTTGGGGTTAGTAGCCCGCACTCTTAACCTCTACGCCATATGCCTGGGTACTAACCCCAAGATTCCGAGTTCGATTCCAGGCAGTGACCTGAATAATAATAATAATAATAATAATATTGAAAAATACCTTAGGAATGAGAATCCAGGTTCGAAATTCCTCCAAGACACCTGATGAAGGCTGGAGGGTATATCAGCCAAAACATTGTGTTAACAACAAAGAAGATGAGGACAAATATCCATCAAATGTAAATAATGTAAATAATGTAAATAATGTAAATGTCTCTGACATGCAAATAGTGTCTTTCATTCCCAATCTTCTGCAAAAGCCTTTTCAGTGATGGGGAAATATTATCTTACTACAAAACAGGTGAGGGTTGGCCACATCTGGCTGTAGAAAATCTGCCTCAGCAAAACTCCATGTGACCCATGCAAATAAGATATAGAGGACATTAAAATGATGATGATGATATCATAATTAAGCTTCTCTCTTGAAATATTTAGTCAAAGTGTTGTTGCATCTCAGGTTATATTTTTCTACATTTGACATGGACCAGCATTTTTAGAATACTGTAATTATCTATTTCCTGCAGATATTAATTCTCAGTGTTTGTTAGAACAAAACTTCTTAATCTGTCTTCTTGGTTCATAATATTTTTTTCATTGTTATTTATTTATTAATTTCTTTTAAGTTTCGAGTATGACTGTCTGCCATTGTAGTTTGTTACCATGGTAGCTGAAATATATTCATAAAAGTGTTTTCATGCTTGGAAAATAAAGATTCCAAATGATTATTCATTATGCAGCAGCAAAACTGAATCTCCACAAGAAAACTAGCTTTCAAAAGCTCAGTGAATTATAGAGACTCTTTAGTAAATCTTTTAGAGACAACAGCAACAAGTGTGTAATTTGCTTGCAACAATACAGAAGTTGGAACTGAAAATTATTGTCCAGTAATTTGACAAGGTCAAAGGGACTGCTTTTCTTGGGGACAGGACATATTGTCTCACGTTTCCATAATTAGGAACACTACACTATGGTACACAATGGTTTAACTAATGGTTAACTAAAAAGTAATCTTTTTGCTTTCTGTTTCTTTTGCCTTCTATTTCTAGCAGGTTGAGTGATCACACACAGGTTACATTGTTGACTTCTATTTATTTAGTGTTACTGTTGTTGTTGTTGATGGTGGTGGTTGTGGTCATAGTGACAGTAATGTGTTTTTTTGTAGAGGTTATTATTTAACAGAAATGAGCTAAGAGAAATAACTAATGTTGGCCAGTGGCATGTATTTGAACATCATAGACAAATACAGGCATATCAAATGTCATGTAACAAAAATTCTTGATTTATTAAAAGTATATCTATGTTTAGAGGATGTAAATTATTACAAAATGGCAATTTAAATTAGCTCCATGTAAGAAGGGGAGGTAATATGAAGAATCAAGAATTTCCCCAAAGTTGACATGCCATTAAAGAAAAGGACAGGTTTATTGTCTGCAGATAAGAGAAAAGTTGTGGACATGTTTCTGCCTCAGTAGCCATCATCAACATGACAATTGTCCAACCTTATCTTCAGTAGCCAAGGGATTTAACCCTTTAGCATTTAAACTGGCCACATTCAGCCAAAATATTCTACCAGTTTTATGTTCAAAGTGACCAGATTTGGCCTCTCACACTTTTCCTACAATGTCATTTTAAAAAAAATAAATGATCACTCATCAAAATCTTGAATCTATAAGATAATGCTTGATTAATTCAAAGCAATATGAATAAATAAGCATTACACTCAACAGAGTAATCAGAACAATAGAACTCATTTTTAGCCTTGGTAATTTGCTTATTTTAAACAAAAATGAGCTAAGTGAAATTACTCAGAGTGGTCAGTGAGATGTATATGAACAACACAGATAGATGCAGCTTATATCAAATACCATACAACATAAACCCTGGTCAACTACATTTGAGCAAACCTATGACCTAAGGTATTCCAGTCATGGCTATCTGTTTTTTTTTTAGGAGTATGTAAGAGGATTTCATTTATCTAATGTGTCCCTTCTTTATATAAGACAGTAGGATTTGTAATTTGAGGAAAATTTGTTTGCTATTTCTAGCAGGTTGTGCAAGCATGTAGAAAAAGCTTCTTCATTGGTTCATTGTTATCCTTCATGTTGGTAGTGATGATGGTGGTGATTGTTACGATGGAGCTTGGTGGTATTACGATATTACTGCTACTACTACTACTGCTACTCAACCATGTTCATCTCTTTATTGCCAGATGTTATCTCCATTGCCTGCTCCATCAGCTCCATCATTCTTGTTTGTCCCTGTTATCTCAACAATACTTGCTGGATCAGTTTCTTGTACAACAGCTATTAACTTTAATTGGGGATCAAATTTCGATGATGCTTCTACAGTCACATTTAATTGTCCTGGCTTTTTCTTGTTCCGCAATATTTCATATATTTTCTAAAATATATTTTCTATTTTTTCTTGAGTTTTTTATTTATTACTTTTTTATTTATTTACTTTTTGTTTTTAGAAATAAACATTTGCATAAAGAACATTTGTGTGTGACATTTGTCTGCCTGTCTGTCTGCTTGCCTGTTTGTCTGTCTGCTTGCCTGTCTGTCTGCCTGTCTGTCTGCCTGTCTGTCTTAAGGATGGTTGTGTGGTTAAGAAGTTTCCGTCCCAGCCACATGGTTTCATCCTACTGCATGTCATCTTGGGCATCTGTCTTTTACTGTAGTCCCTGACTGACCAAAGCCTAGTGATGATATGCCATCTCCCCTCCCTGTGCTGCTCTCCATCACCAACTCCTTGTTTATCTGCTATCACCCTCAATACCCTCACTTATCTACTGCAACCTCTGCCCCCTCAAGCCTCTTCTGTATATCTCTCCACCATTTATTACAGTCACCTCATCCTGCCTACTCACCCAGCCCAAGCCTCTGTATCACTTCACCTATTCTCACCACGCCAATGTCCCTTGCGGGTGTGTGTGTGTGTGGGGGGGTATGTCCCTAACTCATCTCTGCCATCATCTCTGTCACTCCCTTTATCTTACACTCCAACTCATTTTCCTTTGTTTTCCAACTGGGGTATCCAAATATCTACTCTACAGCAAGGCACCTATATCTGTCCATTCTATACCTTAAGTCTCTCAATTGACACAAATCAACACACCCTCAATACTACTTGCCCCACTCCCAGTTGATAGGCTTTTATTGTCCAAGGTACTTGGTGGGCCTGTTGATGTTGGTGCCACTTAAAAAGCACTGGTGCTGGTACCACATAAAACACACTGAGTATACTCTGTAAAATGGCTGGCATTAAGAAGGAGATCCAGCTGTTAAAACCATGCCAAAACAGACAATAGAACCTAGTGCAGACCTTGTCCTTGATAGTGATGGTCATTTACAACCATCTCAAGATGTCAAGAGAAGACACATGCACGTGTATGCATATACATATATATATGTATATATGATGAGCTTCTTTCAATTTCCAAGGCTTTGGTCGGCCTGGACTATAGTAAAACACTTGCTCAAAGTGGCACACAGTGGAACAGTGAACCTGAGACCACATGGTTGAAAATCAAGGTTCTTAGCTACACTACCATGCTTGCAACTATGCCACACCTGTCAATATGTGTGTGTCTGTGTATATGTGTATGACTACATGTTCTCATGTCATTTGATAATTATAAATAAGCATGAACATTATACAAGTGGTGTCCTTCATTTCCAATCTTGCATTAAAACATGTTTGACCTTGGGGAAATACTATCTTGCCATGAAATAGGTGAATGTTTGGTAACAGGAAAGGCATCTGCCTCACTGAATTTTGTCGATAATTTTATCAGCCCACAATTATTATATATAGAACACACATGCATAAATCTGTTCATCTGTCGATATGCATGCACATACACATGCCTATGTATGTATATATGCATGTATGTACACACACACACACACACATACACACATGTATATATATACACATATATACACCTGTGCCAGTGGAATGTTAAAAGCACCATTTCAGCTTGATTCTTGTCAGGGTCACTGAATGGCTCCTGTGCTGGTGGCACGTAAAAAAAGTACCATTCAAGCGTGGTTGTTGCCAGTGCCACAGGATTGGCTCCTGTGCAGCTGGCATACAAAAACCACCATTTGAGCATGGCCGATGCAAGTACTGCCTGACTGGCCCTTGTGCCGGTGGCATGTAAAAGCACCCACTACACTCTCAGAGTGGTTAGCGTTAGGAAGGGCATCCAGCTGTAGAAACTTTGCCATATCAGATTGGAGACTGAGGCAGTCTTTTGGCTCACCAGCCCTCAGTCAAACCGTCCAACCCATGCCAGCATGGAAAGTGGACGTTAAACGACGATGATGATGATGATGATACATACATACTTACATCTATGATATATACATAC
>NC_069004.1:22542317-22544140 GCF_001194135.2 Octopus bimaculoides
CATGAAACGTGTACAACAAGAAAGTACGAAGCACGAGTACATGGAACATGAACTATTCTTTCGAACAACGAAAGACACGTTTCATGACGTCCTGTGCCCACATTTGCATATATATATATATATATATATATATATATACGTATAGATGTAAGTATGTACATACATATATGTATGTATATATGCATATATATATGCACATACATATATCTATATATGTATATATACATACATATATAGATATACACAATTATATACGCATATACATACATATATATCTATATATATACAAACACATATATATGGATATATATGTATATATACATATATGTACACACATGCACACATGTATGTGTATGTATATATATATATATATATATATATATATATATATATATATATATATATATCATTGCTATAATCATATCAGTTTAAACATATCTCTATAGGTCTTCTATAGAATTCTGAGCCAGCACTTCAAGTTATGAAATTTTGTATGTGAATATGTTTGCTTAAACAATGTGATCAAAGATAGAGAAAACAAGTCATGAATGTATATGCATATTTCAAGGGTTATTGCTCTTTAATTAGTGCCACATCCTACCCCTCAACTATCTATGAATGCATTGCTTAAATATCTACTACAGCTGGCAGTGTAGCACAACCAGACAGACCAATTTACATACACACTGTTTCGAGTGGTACGAGCACTTCAAAAGTGGAAGAATGTCCCAGAAGACGATGGGCAATCTGTAAAGTCTATCATGAGTGTCACCCCTGGAAATGTGGAGGAAATTCATCAGTTTGTGTATGACGATTGTCAGAAGACAATCAACAACATTGCTAATGTTGTTGGTCTGTCATATGGGTCCGTGCAGGTAATTCTAACATCTGAATTGAACATGCGGCATGTCTCTGCCAAGTTTGTCCCCCCCCCTTCTGACCACTGAACAGAAAGAACATCGTGTCAAAGTCTGTCAAGATCTCTGTCAGTGTGCTGCTAATAACCCATCCTTCATGTTGAGGATCATCACCAGTAATGAGAGTTGGGTCTATGGGTACAACCCTGAGATGAAGCAGCAGTTGTCACAGTGGAAGGGCCCTTCATCTCCAGAACCAAAGAAGACACAACAGAGCCACAGCTCAACCAAAAGCATGCTCATCGTTTTTTTTTTTTTATGTCTATGGTATTGTGCATTGAGAATTTGTCCCCCAGGGCCAGACCGTCAATTGAGAGTTCTACTGCAACGTTTTGAAGCATTTGAAGGAGGACATTCCGCAAAATGACTGGATCTATAGAGTATGAAGAATTGGATTCTCATGATGACAATGTACCCTGTCATTGAACTTTCCTCACTTGTGTGTTTCTTGCCAAAAACAACATGGTGTTGCTTCTGCACCTGTCCTATTTGCCAAATTTAGCCTCTGAAGGCTTCCATCTCTTCCCCAAGATGAAAATGCTGCTCAAAGGTAGCTGTTTTAACACATTGTTGAGATCCAGAGTGGATCACAGAAGGTCCCCGACTTGTGTACAGAAAATGACTTCCAGGCAGGATTCCAAAAGTGGTAGCAATGCTGGGACTGGTGTATTGCTGCACAAGGTGACTATCTTGAAGGAAATAAAACTTAAGTAAATAAGTGATTTTTTATTAAACACTAGCAGAAATACCCAGCGTTGCCCCGGTTAAAGAGAATAATGAAATCTAAAAACACCGTCTAGACTACGCATCATCTTTATATATAGAGATGTATATACACACACGCACCCAAACACACGTATATATATGTATATCAATATAAATATATGAAAGTCAATGAAGTTTCGT
>NC_069004.1:22547552-22548240 GCF_001194135.2 Octopus bimaculoides
ATATATATATATATATAATCATAAATATACAGGGATTAGCATGAGTTGCTTCTCCAACATACTGAGAATTTTTTCTCTAACGGATGGCGATATTTATGGCACACACAGAACAAAAAACAGAAGAGAAAAGCAAATTGGGTACCACGTTTCACGGTTAAGAGTATGAAGTTACCCTATTCCGATCTTCAGCCACAATATTCGAATAAATTTGAAAGTGTCTAATAAAACTCATGTGAATTTTGACCATGCGACATCAAGACCACGTGAGGCAGGCACTTATGAAATTTATCGGCTAGTGAGTTCAAAACACCCCACTCCAAAGAATCTATTCTATGTGTGTCACAAATAGTCCCGTATAGAAAAAAGTCCTGTATGAAGGGTTACGGTTTAACCATCCAACTTAGAGGCATCAAATATAAAATATACAGATATAGGGCAGGGAATCGTCAATTAGTAATAAAATTAATAATTAACAATTTTGCCGAGTAGCTCAGTATAGTAGTTCTTCGACTGCTATTTCTAAATTCTCAGTATGTTGGAGAAGCAACTCATGCTAATCCCTGTATATTTATGATTATAAATGGTTTTACCGATAAAGGTTTTTTCATACTGAGCTACTCGGCAAAATTGTTAATTATTAATTTTATTACTAATTGACGATTCCCTGCCCTATATCTGTATATTTTAT
>NC_069004.1:22548884-22551602 GCF_001194135.2 Octopus bimaculoides
ATGCTCTGCATTTCTTTCAGTTAATTTTAAATATAACAAAGAATTTGGTAAAATAACTTTGTTACCATTAAGCTCATGTTAGGAACATAAATTGTGACTAAGGTTTGATGGAAGATTTTAATTCAAAACCTTTGAAAACAAGACATTTGTACTACAAAGCCAGAGGCAGTTTCAGCCTGGTTGGTATCAAAAGGGTTAAATGATGTTGATGATGTTTTATATATATATATATATATATATATATATATACACACACACATCCAACAAATGCCAGCATGAGAGATGGACGTTAAATGATGATGTATGTGTGTGTATATGTGTATAATTATGTGTGTGAGTGTGTGTGTATGTATCCAACTCATGCTATGTGTGTTTGTGTGTGTACATCCAACCCATGATGATTATATATATATATATATAAATTTGAAATCCCTGCAAAGTGTAGCAGTTAATTTTTAATAAATACATATTCATTACACATATTCACTCATATATTTGTGAGTGTTCGTGTTTACTTATGTGTTGCTATTCCAATTGATGTTCTGAAAAGTAGAAATGTAAAAGAAATGATAGCAGTTGATATTTATAATCAATAGAGCAACATCAGTATAAGCAGCTGATTTGGCAGAACAATTTAACTTTAGTAACATCACATTTAGGTGTGTACAATATGCATTTTTTTTTTCATGAAAAACATGATCATGAGATTTCTGCAACGTTGACTTTATTGCAGGTGCAGTTTTACAGCCTACATTGGTGAAGTTCAAATGTTACTTTTGAGCTTATATTTTGTTTTATTTAGGATACATGAACCTGGTTTCTACACCTGGATGCCCTTTCTAATGCCAACCACTTTACAGTGTGTGCTGGGTGCTTTTAATGTGGCACTGGCTCGAGCACTTTATGTGACAATGGCATGAGCACTTTTACGTACATGGTGCTGGCTTGAGTGCTTTTTATGTGGCACTATTGTATATATATGTGTGTGTGTGTGTGTGTACTATATAGTTTATATGTTTATATGTATATGTAGTGTTTAAATACACACACATATACACACATGCATGTATGATCTGACCAAAAAAAAAACATTGCCCTTCCATAAGCCAACCAATAACCCTTCCTTTCTTTCCCTCTTCAATCCACCACTTTTTTCTCATTCTTTTTCCCTTTCCACCTTCAACTTCACTCTTTCTCAAATCTTCTTTGTTTTTCTCTTCACTCACAAATTCTTTACCATTTTCTGTGATTCTTCATTTATATATATTTTTTTCTATGCTTTTGGAATAAGGATGAAGAAAGACTTCTCTTACTCCTGAAACAGCCAAAACTTTTTTTCTCCAGTTGCATATTATAAGCATAGAAAATTTTAATATTTTACTCTATAAATACAATTTTTACTGATGCAAACTGCTACAGATCTTACTGGATTCTGTCCCCACCACTCCATTATATTAATGTTGTTCTTGCTTAAATTCTCACTGCCTAATCTTTCAATGTACATATGTTACAACTGTTAGTCTTTAATTTCTATCTCTCTTCTGTCTGTCTCTCCACATTCCATACCAAACATTCAGGCATGACATTAAACTTTAGTCAGGGAGAAGAATTAAGAGAGAAGGGTTTTTTTTTAATGTGGTAAAACCATGGGTAATCCTTTTTTTCTTGCTTGTTTTGTGGTAATTTGGACCCAGTATCTTATGTAGTTCTTATTTAGCACCTTGTCAACCTTTACCAACCAGTCCTCTGATCAAAAGTATTTCAGTTGTGACAGCCATGTCTTTATTTTTTTCATTTTGGCAGGTGTATCTAAGTATAAATTATAGGGGTGGACGGGTGTAGAATTATGATGTCTATCAGATCAAACGGGCACCTAGAGATTCTCTTCTGGTTGGTTTGCGGACTCAATGGTTTTTTTTTTTGATAAATCATAGGAAATATTGTTTTAGTTGGGTTTTTAGTATTGCAGGGAATTATATTTGCAAAACACTGTTTTTTTCTCTTTTTCTTGTGGTAGTGGAGGTTCTCAGCAGTGTTTGCACCAGCAACACATACATATGCATGTATATGCATGTGTACACACACACACACACACACAAGCATTATTTATAATTATCACCTTTTCCTTGTTTCAGTCATTAGACTCTGGCTATGCTTTGTACTCCCTTGAAGGGTTTAGTAGAAAACATTGACCCCAGCACTTAGTTTTTAAAACCTAGTACTTATTTTATTGGTCTCTTTTGCCAAAGTCACAGGAACATAAACAAACCAACACTAGTTGTCAGGCAGTGGTGGATCACAAACACAACACCACCTCCTATACATAAACCAAGCCATGTGTATTTTCTCTCATTTCAATTGCTTCATTCATTCATCTAACCTGTAATACTAACATGTACTATTTCCTAAAGCATTAGTTTTCTCTCCTGTTTCATAATGTTTTCGTCATTGTTCTCTTGTAAAAATGGTCATCGCTTGTCCGCAATGTGTCCACACATTCCTGCCCCCACCACTTATACTGGAAATCTATCCTCAATACTGGAACCCCTACAGAGCTCAGCCTTGCTTCTGTACCTGAAGACTTGCATACTTTCGTTCCTCCTTCACTGCCACCAACAATCGCCCACACTACTGCATACACCAAAAGTAAAATATTAGTAAATTAACAAACCACCTACCTATATATAGATAAACTTACTTGGAAATGGATGTGTGGCA
>NC_069004.1:22551612-22558733 GCF_001194135.2 Octopus bimaculoides
AATATATATATATATATATATATATATATATATATATATATGCATATATGGGTACAGGACATCACAAAACGTAAACAACATGAAATATGAAAACAAACTTGGGTATGCGAACAATGAGAGGAATAAATGGAAAACAAGACAAGTAACATAAAGAACAACCCATCATTAGTTGTTGGCTGTCCATCTACTTGTCATTAATTGCTTGAAATGAGGAGTAGATGGACAGCTGACAACTGATGAAGGGTCATTATGTATGTTACTTGTCTTGTTTTCCATTTGTTTCTCTCGTTGTTTATGTTTTGTGATGTCCTGTACCCGTATATGCATATATATGTGTGTGTGTGTGTATTTACATTACAGCCAGCCCCAATAGGGGCAACAATTTTAATATGTTTGAATGATGATAGGTTAAAGTGAGAACAACTGATGTGACATGTCTGTTATCAAGCGATCATTGAAAACTTTTCAGGTGCTGAATACCATCTCTCCTTCCCATGTTCCATCCCATGTCCTTTCTCAGTTTTCAGAGTTAGCACTGTCAACGTAGGCACATTGAAAGGTAGGTCTAGCAAGATTGTAGAGATGCTTGAATGGAGGCATGTTGATGTATGTTGCGAACAAAAGATAAGGTTGGGAGGAGCTTCAGCCAGAGTCCTCACAAGCAAAGCACATAGGTATAAACTCTGCTGGGAGAGTAACAGTGACAGGGTAGGTAGTGTGCACACACCTCTTGCTGAGAAACAGGTGGATAAGCTCATAGAGGTAGTCAGAGTGTGCAATAGTGCTTAAGCTCAGGATAGTCTTGCAGAATAGTATAGCTACAATTATCTCTGCCTATACCCCATGAGCAGGCCTACCAAATGAAGAGAAGGACCACTTTTATGATATTCTTCTGCAGGCTACCTCAAAGACGAGAGAAAATGATCTCATCATTGTGGCTGGGGATTTCAGTGGCCATATTGGTCCCCGAAACGAAGAGGGAACAAGGCTACTGGTGTTCTGTGATGCAAATAACCTATTGATCTACAACACCAACTTAGGAAGCCAACCAGCCAGCCACCTGATAACCTACTAGTCAGGTGACTGTGTTAGCCAGATCGATTACATTCTCACCAGACAGCAGGATGCATGGTTGCTCTTAAATACAAAGACCCTCTTAGGTGAAGAATGTACAAGCATAGACTAGGATGCCAAGAAGCAGACCAATCTGGAAAAGAAGGATTTGGAAGTTTAGAGACCCTTCGTATGGTCAGAGATTTAGGGACATCCTAATTGAGAAATTTGATGAGAGGGAGGAGGAGCTACAGACTTGTGACATAGAGGGCAACTGGGAATTCCTGCGGGACAGCCTGCTGAGTGCCACAGACCAAATCTGTGGCTGGTGCAAAGTCCCATCCAGACCTAGAGTAATGTGGTGGTGGAATGATGTGGTAGACAGGGCCACTAGAACAAAGAAACAGGCCTGAAAGAGTTGGGTAGCAGGGAACTGTATCAGATAGCCAGAAGGGAAGCTAGCCAAGGGAGAAGCAGAAAAAAAGTTTGCCTATGTATAGCGATGTGAGGACCAAAGAACTGAAGTGTTTTGGATTGTAAGACAGTGTGTGTGAGAAAATTGTGATGTCATAGGAGAGAAATGTGTCCACATGAATGACGGTGCACTTGCATTAGGGTTGGAAATGCCGAATGTGGAGAATGAATGGGAGGAGGAGAGTCTGCCAAATGTTGACCCAATTGAGGGGCCAGCTACCTGAATCGACAGTTCCTTGGTAGATAAAGCAATTAAGGATATGAAGAGAGGGGAAGCCCCCTGCCCATCAGGATTCACTGCTGAGATGCTTAAAATATCTGGTGGTATGGGTTATGGTCTAGTTACCCATATTTTATATCAGATGGTTTACAAAAGAGTCATATCCAAAGACTGGTGTAACAGCACCATAGTCAACTGCTGCAAAGGTAAAGGTGATGCTTTAGAAATAATTACAGAGGTATCAAATTGTTGGACCAGGTGATGAAAGTTGCAGAGAGACTCATAGCCCAACTAATTAAGGAGAGAGTTAGCCTAGATGGTTTTGTGCCAGGGGAAGCACCACTGATGCTATATTTCTGGTAAGACAGCTGTAGGAGAAATGCATAGCCAAAGATAAACCTCTGTACTTGGCTTTTGTTGACATGGAGAAAGCCTTTGACAGGGTCCCCTGATCCCTTATCTGGTAGCCAATGCGGAAACTAGGGATAGAAGAATGGTTGGTTAGAGCTGTACAAGCCATGTACAGGGATGCTGTCAGTAAGGTGAGGGTTGCCAATGAGTATAGCGAAGAATTCCAGGTAGAAGTAGAGGTTCACCAAGGATCAGTCCTCAGCCCCCTCTTGTTCATCATATTCCTCCTGGCAATAACAGGAATTCAAGACGGGCTGCCCCTGGGAGCTCTTCTATGATGACCTTGCTCTTCTAGCTGATTCACTACCAAAACTAGAGAAGTTTCAGGTGTGGAAGCAAGGTCTAGAATCAAAGGGCCTTAGAATTAACCTAGCAAAAACCAAAGTCTTAGTAAGTAGGAAGGTAAACAAATCACAAATCCCTTCAAGTAGATGGCCCTTCTCAATCTGTAGAAAAGGTATAGACAGAAACTCCATAAGATGCACCTGATGTAAGATTGGACAAACAGAAGATGCAGCAATATCAGAGGAAGGTTAATAGGGAGACTAGCTTTTGTATGTGGAAGATGCACAGGTACAATAAATACTGGAAATGTGCAGAAAATAGACTCCATTAACTGCCAGGGAAGCAAGCTAGAGGTGGCAGATAGCTTCTGTTATCTAAGTGATCAAGTTAGTAGTGGAGGTGGATGTTCTGAGAGCATAGCTGTGAGAATAAGATTAGGTCGGGCAAGGTTCAGAGAGCTCCTACCTCTGCTGGCAACAAAGAGCCTCTCTCTCAGAGTGAAAGACAGATTGTAAGATGCCTGTGTGCGAACAGCTATGCTACATGGCAGAGAAACATGGGCTATGACAGCCAAGGACATGCATAGGTTTGAAAGAAATGAAGCCAGTATGCCCAGGTGACTGAGATATGTGGCACATTGCTGTACTTGAGAAGAGCTACCCACCACAACAGAACTGATTTCCTAAAACCAAGGTGCCATGTAAAAAAGCATTGGTGTGGTTGTTGGTGTCACATAAGCACTAGTGCTCATGCCACATAAAACAGCACTGATGATGGTGCTATGTAAAAAGCATCCAATAAACTCTGTAAATTGGTTGGCATTGAGAAGGGCATGCAGTTGTAGAAACCATGCCAAAACAGACTATGAAACCTGGTGCAGCCCCTGGCTTTGCCATTTCCTGTCAAACTGTCCAGCAAGGAAAACAAACATTAAATGTTGAGAATGATGATACAAAGTTTACCTCTTATGGAAATGCAACAGTATGAAGAAGATAAATAAGGAGAGGAAAGTTATAGATTCCCTTCCCTCCTGGCTTTCTCTTTACTCTCTTTTCATCTGATAATTCCATTTATTTACATTGTACTCGTAGTTCCTTGCTCTTGGATTAATGGCTAATCAGCTAAACTCTGGTTTTGGCATGTTGGTTTCTGAGCTAATCATTGAGACTGTACACATCTTTCTCAAAGCTAACCTAGTTATAATGTCCCTTATTTCCTTCCATAGCTACTGGCATTAGCATAGATGTTATCATCATCATCATCAATACTGTTGTCAAGAAATTAGTAAATTATTGTTTCTAGTTTATATTCTAGTGTTGCTGGAGAATCTGATAAAAGAGATAAAATTACTAAATTACTAGTTTCAATGTAAAGAATATTGCAAGAAGTTTTGTCTATTTTTGCTTTTTCCTGTCTTGTATTTCATTTATATTTGTGGTGGTGGTGGTGGTGGTGGTGGTGGTGGTGGTGGTGGAAGGTTCTATTTTCCTCTCTGCAGTTAAAGACAAAAACTAATGAAAATGGCACCATCATTTTGTTTGTAGTTTTCTCTATTTCTCTATTTTATAATCTGGTATAATTAACTAATTACTATTCTCTTTGAGATTTCAAAGAATGTTCAGCACTAAACACTTTGAGTCTGTTTATTTTATTTATTTTCGTTGAAGTATTATTATTTACTTATCAAAATATTTAAGACATGTGGCAGAGAACTAGCCTTGTGATTAAAGGAATCATTCATTGCCAGGCTTTGACAAGTTAATTCAACATTTTAAGTCATATTTTCAATTCTCTTCTGAACAGTAAATTTGGTTGAGGAGCCGAGTTGTAGGATGTCATGCAACTGGATACTTGTTCTTTTATCTGCCAATAACTGTGTTTAGAACAAAATGATGATGATCATCATCAGTATTTAACATTCATATGGGTGCAAGCATGGCTGTGTGGTAAGAAGCTTGCTTCCCAACCACATGGTTCCAGGTTCAGTCCCACTGCATAGCACCTTGAGCAAGTGTCTTCTACCATAGCCTCAGGCCAACCAAAGCCTTGTGAGTGGATTTGGTAGATGGAAACTGAAAGAAGCTTGTCATATATGTATGTGTATTTGCTCCACCACCCACTTTACTACTGATGTTGGTGTGTTTACATCCCTGTAACTTAGCAGTTCAGCATAAGAGAACAATAGAATAAGTCACCAGGCTTACAAAATAATAAAAAATAAAATAAGTACTGGGGTCAATTTGTTCAACCAATACTTCTTCAAGGCAGTGCACTAGTATGGCCACAGCATGAAACAAGTAAAAAGATTTTAAAAAAAGCAAATTCCATGTTGGCTCTAATTAAGCAGAAATCAAAGGTATTCCAACCATGACAATTCCATTTTTTTCCAATATCTAGGATTGCATTGTTCATTGTACCCCACCTTTTATAAGACAGATGTGTGTGATCTGAGAAAGATTTGGTTTCTATTTCCAGCAGATCAAATGACTCTGTAGAAGTTCCCTGTTCTGGTTCTTTAAGGTGTATGCTATTGTTGTTTAATCACAGGATAGTCCTGATTGAGTAGGCCTATCAGCAAAGGTATTCCAGTCTTTTGAAGTAAATCATATTTAGGACTGCAAATATCCTATGTAACCTTTTAAAATCCTTTTAAAGGATAGGTGGATATAATTTAAGCAAAATTTGGCTGTTATTTCTTGAACATAAAATGGCTGAGCTCTCTTATTGGCTTGTTGTGTATGTTATGGTGCTCCGAATTAGAGAAAAAGGAATATTGTTTCAATTTGAGATCTTAGTTGGAGAAAAAAATGGTAATAAAAGCCTCAACTTTATCTTACAGGTCATCAGCATACCCACTTCCCTTGTTTTTATATCTAATCCATTTTATGTTAGTACAGCAGACTATTACTAGTCACCAACGTGTTCAAATATCTATCTTTAATATTGCTATGGAAGCATCTTTTTATTTGTAGCCTGTATTGTTGAAATGTACTCTGTACACATAATAAACTGGTCAATGAATTGAATGGAGATTTTGGAGTTGAGAGGACCTTTTCAGCCTTGCTAAGGATTAGCTAACTTCTGTTCAGTTATTGCTGCTATAATAAGATGTACGCACTACAATTTATAAGGTGGTTAGTGTAAGGAATGACTTCTAGCTGTAAGAATCTCATAAATTGAAATTCATGAGTGAGATGTGGTGCTTCAACTCATCTATATGGGCAGTAACTCTGAATAAGAACTAACTCGAAACATGACAACCCAGCCAATACATACTAGTATGGAAAGCAGACATAAGAGTATGATGATGAGGTTAGTATGCAAAGGAAAAGGGGCGTGCCTATGTATGGACCTTTGTAAGTTCTCCCAGATTTGTAAGATTAATGTGATTAATATTCAACTTGAATATCTTCAGTTTCAATGTCTGTAACAAAAAAAAAAAAACATGGACAGAAACAGAATTCTAAAAGATTACTGTTCTGTCTGAAGTAGAGGGAGTGATGGAAAAATATTTAGTGTGAGGACTTAGCAATGAGACACTGTAACAAGGCTGATGGGAGTTACTGTTGTGCCTCCTTGTCTTGGCATCACTTGATAGATGTAAATGAGTGTCATTGTCATACAAGTGGTGACTTTCATTTCCAATATTCTGCGAAAACATGTCTGGCCATGGGGAAATATTTCCTTACCTGCAAACAGGTATGTGTTGGTGATACGAAGGGCATCCAACTAAAGAAAATCTGCCTCAATAAACTCTGTCCTACCCATGCAAGCTTGGAAAAGTAGATAGTAGTAAAATGATGATCTCTCTCTCTCTCTCACACACACACACAAATAAGTAAACAAATGAAAGAAAATAGCCCTCCATACATTTAGTTGGAGTTCTATATATCTGGTTGATTTTGCTCTAGATTATCTTGCACGCACATTTTTAGATGGGCAGAAAGAAATATTAAAGTTGGCTTCTAGGTGAGAATATTTGAATCTCAGTTGGTCAGTTCAGGTTGCTTTAGCTTGGCAATGACAGCAAATCTTTTGTTACATATATGTGTGTATTCATTTGCTTGTGCATATTTGTCTCAGTGTCTTTGCGTTGACACTACATGGGATGTGATGATGTTTGTCTCCTGTATGCAAAACATTCAGCAGCGGATCTTCTCCTCCTCCTCTTTATTCCCTGGCTGGTGACTGGAAGAGGAGGCTGTCCTTTTAAGCAATATGCAGCTGTGGGTGCTGCTGGATGATGGATTCTGGTGATGATGTTATTCCATGTTTTCCAATCCATTGTGCTGGCCTTAGCATGCTCAAGGTTGAGGCACTGCAACTTCAAGCCTTTCTCAATTTATTTCATCCATGTCTTCTTTTGTGCTGGATTCTCCTGCTGGAGATCAGCATGTGAAGAAATGGAATTAAACATCTTACATGAAAATAAAGGTGGTATCAGGAAGGCAAGTATGAGATGTTTTGGCACAGCTGTTTTAGTGCTGCCGATCTGGTGTCACCAATTTGATGAATACTTATTTGACACTAGCTGTTTTAATGTTTCTCTTGCATTCATGTTTCTCTCATTCTCTCTCTCTCCCTCTCAACATCTAGTTATGTTTGTATTTCTTTTCTTGTTTCAGTCATTTGACTGTGGCCATGCTGGAGCACTGCCTTTATAGTTGAGCTATTCGAC
>NC_069004.1:22558743-22564148 GCF_001194135.2 Octopus bimaculoides
GTGGCCATGCTGGAGCACTGCCTTTATAGTTGAGCTATTCGACCCCAGAGCTTATTCTTTGTAAGCCTAGTACTTATTCTATCTGTCTCTTTTGTTGAACCGCTAAGTTACGGGGACGCAAACACACCAGCATCAATTTTCAAGTGATACTGGGGGGACAAACACACACACACACACACACACACACACGCGACGAACTTGGTAGTTTCCATCTACCAAATCCACTCACAAGGCTTTGGTCAGCCTGAAGCTATAGTAGAAGATACTTGCCCAAGGTGCCACGCAGTGGGACTGAACCCGGGACCATGTGGCTGGTAAGCAAGCTACTTACCACACAGCCACTCCTGCACCTGTGTTTATCTTTTACTTATGTTTATCTTTTTACTTATGTTTATCTTTTACTTGTTTCAGTCATACTGGCCATTCTGGGGCACCACCATGAAGAATTTTAGTTGTACTTATTGAGCCCAGCATATTTTTTTTGTAAAACCTGGTACTTATTTTATTGGCTTCTTTTGATGGACCACTAAATTACAGTGACATAAGCTTACCAACACTGGTTGTCAAGCAGTGGCGGTAAAAATGGCCCACAAGCCTCTACAGAACTTCGAATCCTATGCATCTCAAACTCCAGTTAAGCACTCTGTACTATTAAGCTAAATGACCTATAACATGTGATGTCTCTCTCTGTGTCTCTCTCCCTCTTTCTCTCATTCTCTGTATCTGTATATGTATATTTCTGTGCATGTTGCATGAGTGTGTGTTTATCTGTCACCAAAACAAGTTGAATGTCCATCAGCATCCAAACTGTTACAACCAATCATTTCATTCCATGAGGAAAGACATCTGGCCATGGAATACTGCTTCAAAAACTCTCATCCGTCCCATATCATCATAGAAAAAAAAAAAAAAAAAAAAGTAAAAACAAAGGCATCAATGATGATGGTATCAGTTAAAACACCAGTTGAGATTATATTTTATATAGACTTGACTTCAATGTAAACATCAATATGGCTACAGGAAACTACCTCAGGTTGCTGTGAAATAACATTTATTATCAGTTAAAAACACCAGTTAAAGTTACATAGACACTATTGATTTAAATTAACTTCACTATGTGTTATGACATTTGTTTGTTTTATTGTTGCTGTAAATTCATTGTTTATCTATGGTTGCCTGATAACACTACCACTGCCATGTGATACTCTCTGTCAGTCTGTCTCACCCTTTCCTCCTCACCCTCTCTCTCTCTCCCTCTCTCAACTAACTGAGCCACCAACTGACTATGTCCTCTCGGTGGTCCACTTAAAGGAAAGAGTGGAAGAGTGTGTAAGTATCACACAGCAGTGAACCATAAACTGATACTCTTTTGGTGGTCTAATTAATTGCGAGAGAGAGAGAGAGAGAGAGAGAGAGAGAGAGAGAGAGAGAGAGAGAGAGAGAGAGAGAGGGAATATCACATGGAATAAACCACCCATGGATACTCTCTTGGTAGTTTAGAGAGGTAGAGGTATCTGAAATTATTTTTCTATTATTTTGGAGGAGGAGGGTACAAGTTACTTCTATTGACTGTATCAGATACTGGATATGCTGGGTAGGCCATGGCTTATGCAAAAATATTTTATCACTTGATATTGGTAGTGGTTGATGTTGTTTAGTTCAAAATAAACTCTGTTCCAAGATACCTATGATTGAACTATATTATCTACTGCATCTTGTCCCTACTTAAGATAGTAAGAGCTGTGATTTGAAGGATATTTAGATGCTACTCCTATCAGATCAGAGGTAGAGGCTTCATTTCCAGTGGCTTGTCTCATATTGGTAGTAATAAGTAATGTCAAATAGAGTTGAACTAGCTCATATTCTATTAATCTTTTATCTTTTACTTGTTTCAAGCATTTTGACTGCGTTCATGCTGGCACATCGCATTGAAGGGTTTTAGTCGAACAGATTGACTCCAGGACGTTTTTTTGCTAAGCCTAATACTTATTCTGTTGGTGTCTTTTGCCAAACTGCTAAGTTACAGAAATGTAAACACACCAGCATCAGTTGTCAAGTGGTGGTAGGGGACAAACACAAAGACACACACACACACATAAAATGGGCTTCTTTCAGTTTCTGTTTACCAAATCCACTTACAAAGCTTTGGTCGGCCCAAGCTATTGTAGAAGGCATTTGCCCAAGGTGCCACACACTGGGACTGAATCCAGAACCATGTGGTTGAGAAGTAAACTTCTTACCATAAATCCATGCCTGTGCTTATAATTAATTGAAGTATTTCTGATGAGTTGGAGTACTGCATCATGGACCAGTGTCTACTTTGGGTGACTCGTCTCTTGCACGCAACTCCTGACTCATCTTGTACCCAAGTTTTCTCTTAGCTCATTTATACTCTGATGTTCATGCACACTAACATATTTTGAAGGCATTGCTCCAGCATAGCTGCAGTCCAGTAAGTGAAAGCAGTGAAAGAAAATGTGGTCATTATTTAAATGCTTTTGGTTTATCAGTATTAACTTTTGTGGGCACTAATATATATAAAAAATTGTGTTATGTATCTGTGTGTGAACATATATTTTTACAAACATGTTCAATATTAGAATATATTTTCATACTACTCATTTATGTAGCCACCGGTATCTATAATATCATTCTGCTACAGTCTGTGCACATAATACTTCATCTGTAGAATGAATCAAAAACATTAAGCATACAACATTTATATTATTTATAAGACAATTGACTGCTAAACTAAGGAAGATATAATTTATTATTGATGGAACATTTATCTTATTATCTATTAGACAACTGATTGATAAATGATAAATGTATATTTTAAATTGTATTATACATTACTGATATATTGTTTTTTTAGAATTTACAGTTTAGTTGGACACTACTGTACTTAGCCCAGTCATATGCACTTTTGTTTGATATGAAAATATATGTAGATTAGCATATTAAGGTTTACCAACTGTTGTACTTCAACAGAATAATGTTGAAGATAGACATATCTTTGATTTTATTCCATTGTTAAGATTGCTTACTAATTGGTAGAAGATACGAATTATAGATAACAACTCTAAAGGTTGAAAACATGACAAATGTATAATAGAAAATACCATTTTGAAAGTTGTTCTCTCACAAAACTGTACCTAAGGACTTCACATCATCTCCTGAATGAAGCATTTCAGAAAAAAAAAATGCTTTAAAAGAAATTAAATATTTCATGATCCTCTATAAATTTCCAACAATCTCATAGTTTACAAAATAATCATCAAATTTCCACAGGCACTGCAGGTATGTAAGAAATTATGTTATGGTACATAATGTGCAACATATCCCTCTACATATGGGTTTAGTTTTTACTCTAGCCAAGATTAGAATCTCAATGAAGGGTAATCACACAGTATCAATGGATAATATAATATTGGTTTCAAATTTTGGCTCAAATCCAACAATTTCTGGGGAGGGCATAAATCAATTACTTTGATCCCCAGTGCTGAACTGGTACTTAGATGTCTTGCAAACAACTCCGCATACCTCTCTTTATCAACTCTGAAAAGTTGAAAGCAAAGTTAACCTTGGTGAAATTTGATCTCAGAATGTGAAGACAGACAAAATGCCACTAGCCATTTTACTTGGAATGCTAACAGTTTTGCCGGCTTGTCACCCTGATAGATAGTATAATATGGGTCTCAAACTTTTGCACAAAGTTCAGGGGAAGGGGTAAGTCATTGACATTGATTCCAGTGTTCAACTGGTATTTATTTTATTGACCCTGGAAAGATGAAAGGCAAATGGATAGTAAGGTATTAACAACAAAACCACCATAATCCCAAAATCCCCAAACCCTTTGACACATTCAACCCTACAGAATGAAGGACAACTTAGAACAATGTGAACACAGGATATAAAAGATTCATGGAAAACAGGCACATCAAATATATATACTTCCATCATCAGCTACCAAATGGATATCATTATGGTTTCAACACCTGTGTGTGTGTGTGTGTGTGTGTGTGTTCATCATGTTTCAATTCTCTTTGAATTTACAGACTTTGCATTCATGCATGAAAAATGCTCTCCCTTCATCCTGTCTTTATTGATAAGGTTTATTGTGGTGCAGTTGTTGAGATTAGACCAACTAGCAATGTTTTTCTTCCATCTATGTTTAGGTACACCCTGATTTCTTTTCATTCTCAATCAATCTCTTAAGACACCTTCGATAGACTTTTTATGAATCTTTTAATATACTCAAAGACCATAAGGATTATAGGTCTTATTTATGCTCTGATGGGGATAACATTATACAAAGGTAAATGATGTATTTGTGATCAGTTATATTATAAACATGTCATAAAGTCTACCTATTTCTCTGATTGTATTTTCGTTTCATATAGCTTTTGTAGTGATGCATTACTGGCACAACATTCTGTCTGATGTAGTGATGCATTACTAGCACAACATTCCACCCATCTGACACATCTAATAAACAAAATAAATTTGGTACCACTGTTTTTGTCACGTTTCTTTGCAAAATTGATTCTTTATTTGACTGCTTTCATTCTGTTATCTCCAAAACTACTGTAGTTAAGACTTCAACATTTTTTTTTACTATGCAAAATAATATATTTATTGTATAACCTGGAGCTTGTTCAGCATATGACATATTGAATATAACCAAACTATTTACATAATATATAAATAGTTTGAGAAATAAATTAAAAAAGAAACAGCAAATTTAGTAAAAGAAACAATATATTATTTCAATTTGTAATCATTGACATCATGTGCATACACACAGCATATACGTACACACAAAACTTATACACACAGCACATACATACACATGGACACACCAAATTTGCATACACAAAGACACAACTAAAAAAAGAAGATAAAGGAACAAAACTGAAATTAAAATTTCAAAAATATTTTGCAATTCTTTGAGAATCTATTTTTGTCAGTCTCAGACAACATGACCTTATGTTCAATGACATCGATATCTGGAGATTCGATGTATAAATCATTTAAACATTTTTCAATTCTTGAAATTCTATCAAATAGTTCAATTATTTCTTTTTCTTTCCCTTTTTCTATAAATTCATATATATATATCATCATCATCATTGTTTAACATGCGCCTGCAAAAATATGAAACTATATGTGTATTTATATGTATAGGTACATATAGATATATGTTACTATATATTTATAGTAATGTATATATGTGTGTGTATATATATATATGCTTTCGGTGTGAATGGTTTTATCTCCCACGCGGATAGGAAAGCCTTTTTTTCTGTTGAGGGCTTATATGCCCCTTTATTAGACTATTTTTCTTAGACACTGCATGGTGATAACCATAAGCTTTAAGATTATATATATATATATATATATAT
>NC_069004.1:22564631-22565590 GCF_001194135.2 Octopus bimaculoides
ATATATATATATATATATAAGTAATCATCATCCTTTAATGTCTGTTGTTCATGCTGGCATGGCTTGGACAGTTTGACCAGGGCTGGTAAGCTGAGGGGCTGCACCAGACTCCAGTCTGATTTCGTATGGTTTCTATGGTTGGATGCCCTTCCTAATGCCAACTGCTCTGAAAGTGTAATGGGTGATTTTGCATGCCACCAGTACAGGTGCCAGTTGTGTGACACCAGTATCTGCCACTATTATGATTTCACTTGGCTTCATGGGTCTTGTTTTCAAGCACAGCATATTGACAAAGGTCTTTGTTACCTGTCATTGCCTCCATGAGACCCAATGCTTGAAAGGTGTTTTTTACATGCCACCAGCATGGGTGTCAGTTATGTGACACTAACAACAGCCACAACTATGATTTCACTTGGCTTGACAGGTCTTTTAAAGCACCATATATTGCTAAACGTCTTGGTCACTAGTCATTGCCTCCATAAGTCCCAACGTTTGAAATCATGAGTCACCACCTTGTCCCATGTCTTCCTGGGTCTCCATCTTTCACAGCTTCTCTCCACTGATAGAGATTGACACTTCTTCACACAGCCACTTTCATACATATCACATGACTGTACCAAATCAGTCATCTCTCTTGCACACCACATCTGATGCCTCTTGTGCTCAACTTTTCTCTCAAGATGCTTACACTCTGTCGTACATGCACACTGACATTGCACGTCCAGTGAAGCAGACGAGCTTCATTTCTTTCAAGCCTATGCATATCCTCAGCAGTCATAGCCCATGTTTCACTGCCATGTAGCATGGCTGTTCGCACATAGGCATCATATGATCTGCCTTTCTCTCTGAAGGAAAGGGCCTACACATACACATATCTGTGTATCCATATATTTATCTATCTATCTATCTATCTATCTATCTATCTCTCTCTCTCTCTCTCTCTCTCTCTATATATATAT
>NC_069004.1:22565600-22574439 GCF_001194135.2 Octopus bimaculoides
TCTATCTATCTATCTCTCTCTCTCTCTCTCTCTCTCTCTATATATATATATATATATATATATATATAAACACATATATATATGCACATATTTGTATCTATCTATCCATATGTATACATACATATATATATAAACATATGTATACATGTTTTTTTTATATGTGTATATATAAATATGCACATATATATTTGTGTATTTATATATATTTTTATAATGATTGGCTATTTTATTAGTTTGCTGTTGCTGAGATAATTTATTACTAGACGCTTGATAAAATGATATTAATCTTTTATATTTTTGATTGACACAGCATTTTAATTATTAGATGTTCACATGACTTTTGGGAGTTATATATTTGCATATATTGGGTGATTAGGTTAAGTTTGATGATTTTTTATGCCTCCTTTCTTCAGGAACAACTTGATGTATTGATGAACAGTCAATGGTGATGGAGAGCATAAAGATTAAGGTTGTAGTTGAGAAAAAGTTAGCTGACAGAAGGGAACTGGAAGCTGTCAGAATATTGGGAACAAGTTATGTGTGTCATGATGATTTGCACTGGTATCAAAATTTTGACATCATGACTGCTGTTCGATGCCATGAACACTACAAAGGCTGGAAGTCATGACATGGATAACTGTTGTGGTGACTATGAAGCTGTAGCCAGCAGGAAGGGACATGGATTACCAGAATTTACCCAACAACTGCAGGACAAGAAGATGGAAGACTCAGGCAATGGAATATGGGCCTTGGTAAGAGAGATGAGTGTTGGGGTTGCCACTATGAAGCTGGCACTGAATGAAGACCTTTACTGCTGCTTATACAAGAGGTGCAAGGGACAAATTCTGACAACTAGTGTCAAAAAGAACTGCTTGACAAAGGCAAAGAAGCTCCTGAACAAGCTGAAGCATCCTGTTGAGCTGGGGATGATCTGGTTCTTGTCAGCCAAAAAAAGAGCTTCTGCCAGAACCAGTTGCATAACACCCAAAAAATCATCTGGTTTACTTACAATCTATGTAATGTCTCATGTACCATGAAAAGTAAGTTTCTCCAAACTGTGATGGTCTTTGGGTGTATCTCAAGTGAGGGATCATGTTGTCCCACATCTTTGAACAGGGTCTAGGGCTCAGTTCAGCTGGCTGTATGGAGCTGCTAGAGACTGTCATCAAACCCTGGCTGTAGAAGGTTGTTGCTAGAAGGTCATATGTGTGACAATGTGATTTCACTCCTTCCCATACATCCAGAAAGAGTCAGAAATAGTTGACAACAAATTTCTAGGATTTCATCAGCCCCAATTTCTGGCCTCTTGATTTCTCCCAATTGTAATCCCTTGGATTACTTTGTGTGGGGTGCAGCTGAGAAAGATAACAACTGCCTGCAACACCAAGTCCAAGCTTGTAGCCAAGATCAAGGATGTGTTTGAAGATCTTCTCAGGGACATAGTAAGGAATGCATGCACCAGGTTCTGGAGCTGTGTTGAAACTGTGGAAACTGAGGGCAGCTATTTCGAGTAAATTGTTATCTCCCAGCCATGACCTACTTGATAATTTTTGATTTTTTAAAAATACTTTTATTTTTGGCTGGGATATTACATTTTCTTTTCCTCTTATTCAAACTGTCAAATTTAGCTTGAACACACTGTATACATTTCTTCATGCTAATTGTCCATTGTAGCTCTTGGAAATAAAGAGGTATTTGATTGAAAGTACATTAAAATTTATAGTAGGAGTTTGTGATGATGGCAGTCATTACCATCACCACTACCACCACGATAATGGCAATGATATTGATGATGATGGTTTCTTATTTAGGTACAAAGGCAGCAATTTTTAAATGGAGAGTGTTAGTTGCGGTCATAATCCCCTGTACTTGACTGATATTTCATTTTATTGACTCTGGGGTAATGAAAGGCAAAGTTTACCTTGGTGAAATTCAAACTCAAAATGCCACAAGGCATTTTCTCCAATACTCTAATCTGTTTGCCAATACATTGACATAAACAACAACTGCAATAACAATAATAATAATAACTATTATTGCTACAGCAGAACTGATTCCAGTGCTGGTGCCACGTAAAAAGCACCCAGTGCACTCTCTGAAGTAGTTGATGTTAGGAAGGGCATTCAGCCATAGAAACCATACCAGAACTGACAATGGAGCCTGGTACATCCCTCGGCCTTACCAGCTCCAGTCAAACTGTCCAACTCATGCCAGCTTGGAAAATGGATGTTGAATGATGATGATGGTTATTCTGTCAAATGTAATTCTTATTTGTTCAGACTGGGCAGCTCCGACAGTTTATGTAAAGAAAAAAAAAATTAAGAAGGTATGCAAACTTTTCAGCTGGATTAAATGACAGTTTACTCGAACACAACTATGCAATACCAAACCCAGAAGAAGTGTTCTCAAAACTAAATGGAGGAAAAATTTTCTCAAAGTTAGGCCTCTATGAGGCCTATCTATAGATACAGGTAGAGGAAGATGGCACACACCTTTTAACAATCAACACCACCATAGATTGGGTAAATTCAAGTGGTTTCCTTTTGGAATAAAAGTAGACATTTCAAAGTTATTTTCTTGTGGAGCTATCGGCGATAGCACAATAGATGAGTGAAAGATAAGACGCAGAATACCACCACAACATAATTGTGGTGACAAGAATATTAGTGTTGACAACAACATACAAGTGGATGAGGATCCACATTATAACAGTGATCCTAAATCTCTTTCTTTGTAATCCTCATTTCAAGTTTTGGCTCCACACAGAAGAATGCTCTCCAAACTCACACCCTGAAGGCATCCTTGGTTACTTTGAAACACTCGATTGCCAGATGTTTTGAAGCTTGTGTAGAGATTAGCTGCAGGAAAGTATCTGGGTTTGAGTGACTGTGTATGGTGTGTGTGTGTGTGTGTGTGTGTGTGTGTGTGTGTGTGTGTGTGTGAGGTGAATAGTTTTGTGTGGGTGTATTTATTATATGAATATCTTAGCTATTTTCACATATACCCATATATGGTATACTCACGTGTGTTTGTGTGTGTGTGTGTGTAGATAGAGATAAGGATATATGTATACACACATGTACATATATTTTAGATATTAAAACTGAAGAAAAAATTTTATATGAACTTTTTATTCAATTTAAATTCTTTAATATGTAATTACATGTATGCATACATGTGTGTTTGTGTGCATATATATATGTGTTTGTATATGTGTTATATACATAAAAGAAATGGAACGAAGAAAATATGCAAAATTAGCTGACATTGGTAATTTGAAGAGATGGATTTAGAAATTGCTTTGACTCAGTTTTCTTATGACCTCCAGATGGCATATAACAAACTGTGGTGGTGGGGCACTAATTCAATAAATGGTATAATCAGCACTTGTCCTGCAAAGTACAAAGACATATCTTTTACAAGCCAACACTGAAATATCTATGTGGCCTCTCAGCCTGCTAGAAATAGCAACCAAAACTGTCAAGCCACATTCTACTGTCTTAAACAATAAAAGAAAAACAATGGATAATGCTGTTTTATATACACAGACACGACAGAAGTAAATAGACTCCCCATAAAACATTGTTTTATGTTTATTCTAACTTGTAACGGTTTATATTTTTTATTTATTGACATTTTTATGTTTTAGGTTCTATATGTGACTGTTTAATCATGCCATGTACAAAGGAAGCCTTAGAACTGTCTGAATTTCAAAGAGGCTGTATTGTGGGTCATTCTGAAGGTAGACATGGTCAGTGTAAAATCACAGAAAACCTTGGGATCCCACTTTCTACAGTTACTAGAGTGATTGTGCAATTCACCAGAAAGGGGAAGGAGTCCACATCACCTCGCCCAGATCAACCAGGACCCTTCTCTTTGTTAAAAGAAGTATGGAGGATAATCCTCGTTGCAAGGCCTCTTACATAGCAGAACTAGTTGATGTCAGCCCCAGAACAGCTGTCAGATATCTCCTCAAACTTGGTTAGTATGGTAGAGCAGCAAGAAGGAAGCCACTTCTTCGACCAGCCAATATCAAGCAGAGAACAGATTGGGCCAGTGAGATGGTGGTGAGGCCACTAGCATTTTGGGACTCTGCCATATTCTCTGATGAGTCCAGATTTGCTGTTATTTCCTGACAGTGGTTGAGTGTGGATCTGGAGATTCTGTGTTTAAAATATTCAAGACATGCCAAATGTTTGATGGCATCCATCCTATTCACCAGGATTTGAAGATGAGTCAGATGCTTATGCTATCAGTGTTTTCTACTGAATCGCTCAGTTATGGGGACATAAACTAACCAACACTGATTGTCAAGCAGTAGTGGGGACAAGCACAAACTTATAAATATGTATACTTAACATACACTTAACGACAGACAACTGGGGTCTGGTGCAGCCCTCCAGCTTACAAGCTCCTATCAAACTGTTCAACCCATGCCAGCATGGAAAACAGGCATTAAATGATAATGATGATGATAGACTTCCACACATCTTCTATCTACCAATTTCACTCACAAGTTGTGCAATAGGACCAAACATGAGACAAAATGGTTGCAAAGTGTGCTTCATAACCACACAACATAGCTGTACCTCTCATGAAAATTAAAATAGAATTCTTAAATTTTCTGGAAATCAATCCTCCCAACTTTCCTGCTGTTGTATGTTCAAATCAATTACCTGGCTTCCACATATTTGGTCCAAAGAAATAGGACAGTGAATACATGTGATGCAGGCCATATACTTACTCAGTGAGATTGATACAGTTGATATTCAAGTGGAACTTCTTGTGAATGTAGAGTGGATTAATTCAATTACCAAAAATAATTTTAATCTTAAAGAAACTTTAAGTCTTAAATTTTAATTTAATTTTTGACTAATTGTTTAGTTAATTTAATATCATTAAGATCAGATGTCTGTCACCTCTACCCTTTCTTTCTCCACTGTCAGAAAAATGGTGTTTTTTCTGATAGATACTGTGTTTGTGTGAAAATGGTTACATGTGTATAAGTGCGTGTGAAAGCATGTGATATTGTGTGTGTGTGTGTGTGTGTGTGTGTGTGTGTGTGTGTGTGTGTGTGTGTGTGCACATGCATGTGTGTGTGTCTAAGTGTGTGTATGATGGTATATATATATGTAAGTGTATGAGATTCTGTGAGTAAGTGTATGGGATTGTGCATGTGTGTGTGAAATTGTGTGATGGTGTGCATGAGAGCCCGTATGTAAGTATATGGGATTGTGTGTGTGTGTTTGTAACTATGTAAGATTGGATATGCTTAAGTGTATGAATTTGTGTGTATGAAGATTGACTGTGCATGTGTGAGTGAGAGTTTGTGTGTTCATGCATATGTGTACGTATATCCAATTGTATGTGTGTGTGTGTGTGTGCGTGTGTGTAGAACTTATTTTTGGCAATTTTCATTGTGTAGTTGATTTAGCTAGCTTTGCCAGACATAATGAAACTTCCGGAAAAAAACTTTGGATAGAAATAATATTCACAGCACCACATCAGTAGTACCTAAAAATACTGTCTTTCTTTGTCTACATTGGTATGTGTATATTCTGTGTAGATGTGGTTGTTTAGCCAAAGGTCAGCCTTGATCCAGTGAGGCTATGATCAAAGTTATTCCAGGCTTGACCATCCATCTTTTTGTATATCCAGGACTATATTATCTCGTGTATCCTATTCTTTTTTTAAGATGGTAGAGTGTCATTTGAGGGAGATTAGGCTGCTGTTTGTAGCAAATCATGTGGCCATGTTGAGGTTTCCTTGTTGATTCTGTGTAATAGTTATTTAGTCCCAGGTCAGCTCTGTTACAGCAGACCTGTGGTGAAAAGAAACTCAGCTGTGACCATTCCATCTTTTTTTCCAGACAGTGTATCTATGACTACATTTATTATTCAATGTGTGCTTCCCTTTTTAAGATAGGACAGTATGATGTGAGGGAGATTTGGTTGATATTTCTGGCATATTGAACAATCAGTAAAGGCCCCCTTCATATATTCTTTAGTCTTTTACTGTTATTGGTAAGTCTCAGGTTAGCCCTGATTGAGTAAACTCATCAGTAAAGGCATTCTGGTTATGAACAACCTATTTTTTTTCTCACAGGTGTATATCTAAAATCATATACTATTATCCAATATATTCTTTTTTAAAGATATCAGAAGATATGCAGAAGTTTGACTACTCTTTCAAGCAGGTTGAGTGATTACATAGAGCAGTGGTTCCCAAACTTTGTCTTGCTCTCTGAGGAAATGCTTAATTTTTGCACTCAATATAATAGCATATTTGAAAATTAAAAAAAAGAAACAAGGCAATTTTCTTATAACTTATATATATATTTTTAAAAACAATTGACACACAGGACTGTGGGTGAACAAATTGAACTCCAAAAGCAAGCCTTTGATTCAGTGCATAAAGTGCAAATTCTAATTGAGCCGTTAGAAAAAATTGTACAACAAAATCAGTCAGAACTCTGCCTAAAAAATTCAATGGGTTCTTTATTGTTGCTTCTCATTCATGACTTTATCAACTGTGGATTCTTAGTTTATCTTGAATAACAAAAGAGAACTGAAACCAAAATTCATATGAGAATGTCATAGAAAGTTATTTTTAGGAGTTATTCTGAAAATGGATTTTAATTCTCTTCATTATACCTCTTGAAATGCCATTTTGCACCCTCAGTGGGTGCAGGCTCTCTAATTTAGGAACATCTGGGGTAGAATTATCAGCTCAGAATTTGAATTCCAGCCTTCTATTCTCTATAGTTTTCGTAACAGTTGTTTTGCTACTAATCACAGTAACAAATGATCTTCAACTTACTGGAGGGAGATTCTTTGTGTTATTCTTTCCCTTTTATTTTTTTTATCTAGTTTTACTTGGTTTCAGACATTGGTCTATGGCCATGCTGGGGCACAGACCTTCAAAGTTATTAGTTTCTTTTTAACTAAATCATATTGAAACTAATTCCTTTTCACAAGGCTTTGGCTGGCCTGAGGCTATAGTAGAAGATACTTGCCCAAGGTGCCATGCAGTAGGAACAAACCTAGAACCATGTGTTATTGTGTGATGTTCATGCCTTTTTTAGGAGAATTAATTGTTGTGTGAGAAGCGAATAGATTGTGAAGTATAAATAGGTTCCCTCTTAGACTGCAGATTTTGCCAGAATATTCTAGAAAGAGTATGCTTTGAAATTTTATTTTTTCTTTGCATTTTCCTAATTTACCAAGTTTTCTCTCTCATTATAACACTTTACCACCTGGCTGTAGCTTCTCATCATTTTCAAGAGACATCTCATTTATTTATAGTGTTTTTATACAATGTTTTATGCTACTAAAAGTTGCTTCAACAGTGTGTGTGTATGTTTGTATACACACTTATCTTTCACCTAATTTTCTGCAGAGATTCCCTTATACACCTGAGGCAGGGCAGTATTATTAATTTTCCTTCCACAGTTATTGCACACTTGAGTGATTTTTGTAAGCAAAATGGATCCAGCTGTAAATACACTTTCCCCTCAGCTGCTTCTAATGTCAGTATTGTCATTTACTATATCTTGCACTTTGGCATGACTTGGCTGTATATCAGGTTAAATATTTATATACAGTCTCTTGGGTTTGAGGAAATTCGAGTTCCTATGGAAACAAAGGGTTTGTTTCTGAAAGTTATATATAAACATTAATGTATGTTGTATATATAGGATGGCAAGCTGGCAGAATCGTTAGCCCACTGGACAAGATGCCTAGCATCATTTCTTCATGCTTTTCATTCTGTATTCAAATTCCACTGAAGTTGACTTCACCTTTTATTGTTCTTGAATTGATAAAATAGGTACCATTTGAACGCTGGAGTTGATGTAATCAGCTAGCACCGTCCTCCTTTAAATTTCAGGCTTTGTGCCTATAGTAGAAGGAAAATATATATGTATGTATATTACATATTTCTTTATATGAAATATTTGAGGTGCTGTCTTCTTGGTGTAATTCACTTTGGCATAAAGTCATAGCACCAACTTCTTGTTCAGGCATTGTGCACTCTCAGTGAGGAACTATTTCAGATAACATAAGACTGTAAGCTTCTGCCATGTACATAAGCACTCCAACTTATTATAATCCTGCCATGTAGAGCACTCCGAAGGCATTTTACTCTATCTTTCAAGAACAATTATTATTTCTTGCTGTTGTATAAAGTGACTGCTTTGTAAACAACCACTCATGATGCTAATAACTAATATATGAATCTGAAGCATCTAGATATCCTGCTAAGTAACTTTTGGTATTAAATATTCCATATTTTGTTTATGCGGTATATTTGAGGTCCATTTTTCTTGCTTGACATAAAGCCACAGCACTGACTATTTGACAAGTCATTGTGCACTATCAGTAACTTAGATGAATTCAGATTGCCTAAGTTCACACGTCTGTCCAGTATGTGGATTGTGTTTAAGGTGATGCTCCAGCATAGCTTTAGTTATGATGGCTAAAACAAACTAAAAATTTATATATATATATATAACTTTTATAAGTAATATTCTAAAAGAATATATAACTGAACTTATGTTGAGTGCTCAATTATCTTGAGCAAATAAATGTGTATATATGTGTTTTTATATCATTAATAAATTCGTAGAACTCATCAATAATATATTCAGGAAAACAATATTTAATATTTTGAAAGATATACATCCAACATAACATGGTAACATAATAAATTAAAAAGTTTAAAACATAAATATACGGAATATAAATATGAATACATATAAAAATCTAAAAATAGATATATATATGTTTAAATATATATGCGTATAAAAATTTATGTATAAATAAGCATGAATATTATATAT
>NC_069004.1:22574753-22582096 GCF_001194135.2 Octopus bimaculoides
TATATATATATATATATATATGTATATATATATATATAACCTCAGCATCATCATTTTACTTTCAGTATAAAATGCACCGGCAAGCTGGCAGAAATGTTAGTACGCTGGGTGAAATACCTTGCAGTATTTCGTCTGTCTTTATGTTCTGAGTTCAAATTCTGCCAAGGTCGACTTTGCCTTTCATCTTTTTGGGGTTGATAAATTAAGTACCAGATGTGTACTGGGTCAATCTAATCGACTGGCTCCCTCCCCACAAAATTTTGGGCCTTGTGCCTAAAGTAGAAAAGAATATCAAGTGCACCAATAATTTTTTTTTAAATTTGATTGTTAAGGCATAGCTATGTGATTAAGGTGTTCACCTAACAGTGATTTTGTTTCTGGTTCAATTCCACTGCACAGCACCTTAGATAAGTATTTTCTGTTTTCTACAATAACACTACACTTTCAATATCATATGAGTAGAACTGGTTGATAGGGACTCTGTGTGTGTTTATGTGTTGGTAAGTAGGTAACTGTAAAACTAGTTTTTAACCACTGAATGGGTGTGGGGGGAGGCACTTGAATAGAATAATAATCAAAGGGGTTCATGGGCAAAAATTGCTTGAGAACCACTGCTTTAAAGCAAATAAATAATAAAAATTTTAAAAATCAGGCAAGGGTTGGCAGAAGGAAGAGCATCTGGTTGGTAAAATACTGTCTGAAATAAATTTGTGTCCAACCCACATTACCATGGAAGATGGACATTAAACAAACAAATAAAGTTGAATCTCTTCTATGTGCCATAAAATCAAAAATATTAAGAACTACTGTATTATTGTATTTCCATGTCAGAGCTAATGTAGGAAATCCTAGTACAATAGGTGTTTCAGGAAATACAACTACACAGGTGACATTTGTTATATATATTAAAGGAATTGTATATACAAAATAATCCCATGTATAATATGCATCTCAATTTTGGGGGCCTAAATTGTCTGAAAAAATTTTATAGTACCCTGTATAACAATGATGCACAACTGCTGCAAGGGTAGATAATCTAGTATAATCTGATATATTAGTTTTTAATATTGTGTTTTTCCTAAATAAGAATGGAAACACATGGCTTAGTGGTTTGGGTGTTAGACTCATGATCATAAGATTGTGGTATCAATTCTTGGACCAGGTGGTGCATTATGCTCTTGAGCAAAAGACTTCATTTCACTGAGTGAACTCCAGTTCACTCAGCTGGCAAACTTGAGTATTCCTGCAACAGACCAGCAGCTCATCTAGTGGGGTGGGAATGTATATGCCACAGAAATGGGAAATGGGCCCTATGAGTCTATATGACTTGGAAAGGATCTTTATCCTTTGTTTTTTAAATAAAAGTGGGTTGAGAAAAACTTTGCTGTTTAATACCATGTATTGTATGCATCCTAATTTTAATGTTGATTCTGGTGAAAAACTGCATTTTTTTATACATAGAATTTTACAGTATTTTGATTTTGGTTTGCAAAATTCTTGATGTGAACCTATATGTTGAAATATATTTTGTTGACTCTTAGGATGTTCGCCAATAATAAACACATACACAGTGGTTTTGTTTCACTTCTCTTATTAGTCAATGGGTTAACCATTTAACCAGTCAACTAATTAATTGTTTAACTAATTATTCAATCAGTTAGTCTGTTAGGTTTGTCAAAGTCCTTTTGTCACTACTTGCAACCCCATTGATGACATGCCTTCTCTACTTCAGGTGTTCTTCAGAGTAGACCTGGTGTGGAGAGAAACCTGTCACTGATAACAAACCTGGCTGACTTATTGAATGATTAATCAAACAATTGATTAGTTAATTGGTTAAATGGTTAATCAGTTAACTTGTAATAATGAAAGAAGTGAAATAAAACCATTGTGTGTGTGTTTATTATGGGCGTAATTCCTGAGATATAACAAAATTTTACAGTATTCCTGTATGGTGAATGTTGTTGATTATGCTACCCCATTCAGGGTGGACTGACAGAATTGTTAGAGTTTTGTTAAAAAAAAAATGCTTTGCAGTATTTGTTCTGGTTCTTTATGCTGAAATACTGCCAAAAGAGTCAACTTTGTCTTTCATCCTTTTGGCATCAATAAAATAGAGTAGTAGTTGAGCACTAGGGTTGATGTTAAGTGACTAACTCCTGCCCATCAAAACTGCTGGCCTTGTGTCAGAATTTGAAACATTATCATTATCATCATCATCATCATCATCATCATCATCATCATCATCATCATCATCATCATCATCATCCTATTTAATGCTTGTTTTCCATGCTGGCATGGGTTGGACAGTTTGATGGGAGTTGGAAAGACAGAAGACTGTGTCAAGCTGTACTGACTGCTTTGGTATGGTTTCTATGGCTGGATGCCCTTCCTAATGTTAACCACTTTACAGAGTGTACTGAGTGCATTTTACATCGCACTAGTACCAGTGAGGTCACCAAGTAATTTGCAAAACAAGACTCAGTATTGTGCCAGCTGATAAGAAGCTAGATTATGATAGAGAGGCAGAAAAGGTATCTTGCTGTAGAGGAAATGCATGTTTACTCCAGTTGGAAAAAGAGAGAGAGAGAGAGAGAGAGAGAGAGAGAGAGAGAGAGAGAGAGAAAGAAAAGATAGTGAAGAAAATACATAGTTTCAAGTTGCATGGAAGTGTATATAAGCAAACTAGTAAAGAAGACTTGATAGGATGAGTTGGCCTGTAAGTTTGTAAGTGTGCAAAAGAAAGTGGGAGATAGAGGGGAGGAGAATGTAGTGAGTGAACACAGGTGGAGGGAGGGGGCTGTTTGGAAGATATGTTGTTGGGGAGAGATTCGTCAGAAAAAAAAAACCATGTGCAAATAAGTTTGCAAGTGATTATTTTTCATCATCATCATCATCGTCATCATTCAATGTCTGTTTTCCAAGCTAGCATGGGTCAGATGGTTTGACAGGAGCTGGCCAACTGAAGAGCTGCCCAGGCTCCATGTTTGTTTTGGCATGGTTTCTATGGCAGATACCCTTTTAACACCAATCACTTTACAGAGTGTACTGGTTTTCTTTTTATACAGCACTGGCATGGGCACTTTTACGTCGCACTGGCACAAGTGCTTTTTACTTGACACCAACACCCATGAGCTGGGAAGATTCAGATCACTCAGCTAAAGAGGGATGTAGGAGACATACCTGTATGCAAGGACAACCACGATTTTACTTAACTTGGTGTATTTTCTCAAGCACGGTAAACTGCCAAAAGTTTCAGTTCCTTGTTATCCCCTCTGAAGATCCTTTCTCACAGCTTCATTCCACATCTTCCTGGGTCTACCTCTTCCACATGCTTCCTCCACAATTAGAGATTGGCACTTCAGTTTATTTATTATTTGTAATTCATTCATTTATATGTAAGGCATTCAGTTTGAGCAAGAATTAGTTATGTAACAGGTATGACCTTATAGTGGTGATTGCTATTGTTGTTAAACTCTAGATTGGCCCTGCTTGAGCAGAGCGTTCATCAAAGATATTCCATTCATGGCCAGCCTGAATTTCTTTGAGTTGTCTAGAATTACATTATCTAATGTATCCTTTCTGTTGTGATTCGAGGGAGATTTGGCTGTTATTTCTAACAAATAAGTGACCCTATTTTCTTTCCCCCTCATTGCTTTCTTATCTAATCAACCATGTTTATTGGTATGTGACTGCTAGATATGTTGGTCAGAGTGAAGGGTTGGATTAATCTGTAATGAAACAGAGGAGGAGAGAGAGAAAGAGAAGGGAAGAGAGGAAAAGGCTGAGGAGGAAAAAGGATATAGGGAGAAGGGAAATGAGAAGTGAGATTGAAGAGAATGGTGCTGAAAAGAGAGTGAGAGAGAGAAGAAGGGAGGAAATCAATGAAAGATGCTGACAGAAATATTAAAGAGAGAGTGAAAGAAAGAGGTTAATAGAAATAATTTGAGAATAAGTAAACTTGAGAAAAGGAGAAAGATGAGGAGGGAAGAAAGAAAAGATAGAAAGAAAAGAGCAAAGATAGATGACAGAATGTCTTATGTTGAGGTTGAAGGGTTGATGAAATGAGAACAATAGGACTGATGATGTGGAAATAATTTAGAGATGGTTGAGAGAAACAATGTTGATCAATACTATCATCATCTTTTTCATCATCATAATCATCTCCATAGTCATCGTCATTGTTATGATCATCCTTCTTATTATCATCTTTGTGATCACCCTCACCACCATCATCATCATCTTCATGATCACTATTGCCATCTTCCATCTCACCATCATTTAACTAACACCACCATTGTCAGTTTAACATCCGGTTCTGTATGAATGAAGCATGCAAAACACCAAAGGAAGTTTGTTAGTCAATGCTTTTGTTCAAATCTGCTGTATCTAGTCGACTCCTTTGTCTTTCAGTCTCTGTGTCTGTCTCTCTCGACGATTGCTACCAATGTAACTCTATTACACCAGAAACATTATCAACCAATCAGCCAGCTTTGGAATCTTCTGTTTAGTTAATGTCATTTTCAATAAAAGAGATTATTACTTACTACATTATTACTTGTGCTGTTGTTGTTGATGATGTGAAAGTAGTATTGAATAGCTATGGATAAGACAGCAAGTTTTTTTTTTACAGTCTTTGAAATATGTTGTCTTGTTGCTGTTGTAGCATTTGGTGATACAAGGGCAGTTGATTAGCAGAGTCATCAGAACATCAGACAAAAAGCTTGCATGATTTAGTTATGGTTCCTTACCTTCCAATTTCAAATCATTCTGAAGTCAACTTTGCCTTTCATCCTTCCGGGATTGATAAAATAAAGTACCTAAATACTAGAGTTGACTTAATCAACTAACCCTTCTTCCTAGAATTTCTAACCTTGTGCCTATGTTAGAAATGATTTTAATGTTGTTGGTAGTGTTGTTGGTTCTGGTGGTTGATCATCATTAAAATAGTAGTGATGTTGTTGCTGTTTAACCTTACTTCTCATTTTGCTTCATGCTCTTGCTTGATGGGGCTGTGGTCATTCCAAGTTAATAGAGCAGAAACATGGCCCCTCTTGAACACCCTGACAAAGAGGATTGACAGTTTCAATAGTAGATCCCTGAGAACACCAGATGGTACCATTATCATTTAACCTTAAGTCAGCCTTATTCACAAAGACCTAAAATCAAAAGTATTTCAGCTGGGAACATCTCATCTGGTAACATCAGTTTTGTTTGCTTTCTTTGTTGACATGAGTTGAACAAGTCTACTTTGAAGCTACTGTCCTCCTTGGCAGCTCAGAAGACCATATTTCATTGGCATGTTTTAGTTTTTGGCATAGATTCTACGGTTGGATGCCCTTCCCAACACCACCTAGCTTACAGAATGTACTGGGTACATTTTATCTAAGTATTATCTTTGCCATAGTGTTTGGGATTTAGTTTCAGATTGTAAGAGGCTGAGTAGCCATGTAGAGTAATAGTTTTCATTCTTCTTCAGCTTATGGTGCACTGAATAAAGTACTAAAATCTTATAGCACACCATCATTTTTTTAAAGTTATTTGATGAATGTTAAAGTAGACATAGGTGAGTGTATTGCACTTTTTCTCAATGGAGTACATATGTACTCCAACATTCAAGATGGTGCCCCAGCATGACTGTTTTAACCTAATGACTGAAACAAGCAAAAGGTACACTGAGGTGATGCATTAAAAGCACATTTTCTGAATAGTCTTGTTCTTAGTTGTAGTTCTTAGTTGTTATTTAGTCCCAGATGTTTGCCCAAGATTCCACACAATTGAACCATCCTGAAACTATATGATTATAGAGTGGATCTGTTATGCCTATGTCCAGCTATGCCTATGTCCAGATAATAAGGGTGGGAGTGGGGCTAAGATCAGGTAGTCATGCCTGAAGTGGTGCTTTTGTCAAACACTTGTTTGCTCAATGATAGCCAATTTGGGACAAAGCAACATTTACTACTGTAACATTGCTGGCAACTATTTAGTTGCTTTCAACAGTTTTGTATTCCATTTTGGTGTAGCTTAGGACTTTCATCAGTTTTTTCCTTCTTTTTTTTTTTAAACAAATTTCTTAACTTCTTACCTTGCTGCAAATGCTGATAGGAATGCTACTGCTGCTGCTGCTGCTGCTGTTGCTACTACTACTACTACTACTCTGAGTCTGTTGCTCTTCTTAATACTAAAACCACCAGCATTATTTTCCATGATAGCTGCTACTGTTACCACTACTGCTGCTGCTGCTGCTACTACTACTACTACTACTACTACTACTACTACTACTACTACTATTACTACTACTACTACTACTACTACTACTACTACTACTACTACTACTACTATTACTACTACTACTACTACTACTACTACTACTACTCCATTCACAGATGGAAAAGTACTTTGTTGTATTGCTTGCATTCAATATAAATTGTTAATCACCTCTCTCTCTCTCCCCCTCTCTAACACACATGCAAACTCGGTTCTCTCTACTCCTCTTTCTTGCTTTAGCTGTCAAGCTATATGTCTCTATCTCTCTTTCAAACACGTGCAAACTCATTGTATCACCCACCTCTCTTTCCCTCTCTCCCATGCTTTCTCCCCCCCACCCCAATTCAAATGTTGCTTAGTCTCTGTTTTTGCAATCATAATTTCACCAATACCACAAAATTTTGATTTATTATTTCATTGTGTTAACAATGCAGCTGATTTGTTGACACAAATATTACTATGTAAAATGATGTCACACTATAGAGTATCCATGATGCATCACTCTTAGTTTTACTCTAAATTAAATTACATTGTTCAGATCTATGAGTAAGTTCTTTTTAAAGGGGTTTTCTTTTTCTGTTCATGACTGTATATATCTTACTTCCTGTATCGGGTTGTATCATATGGAATCAGTTATAAAAATTAATGAAATGAGTTTTAAGTAAATTTTAGGATATATGGTGAAGCTGCTCATTATTCATAATCATTTAAAGCTGCTTGTGTCACTTTGAATAAGTACTTTTTATATTGTTCCTTGGACCCTCTCCTTGATAGAGTTGTAGGGGCACTATCATGACATACAGCATGTCTTAGGTATTTTTAAACTTGGTAGAGCCCATCTTTCCCTAGGCCTGGACACAGCATATTTCTTCCAGCGAGGGAGGTGGGGGAAGAAGAATAGATTCCAGTGCCAAGCTGGTATTTTATCTGTTAACGCTGAAAGGATGAAAAGCAAAGTTGACCTTCATGCCATTTGAACTCATGATTAAGTAAGCCAAAAGAAATACTGTAAGGCATTCTATCAGATGCTCTAATAACTCCCCCAGTTTGTTAGCTTATATATATATATATATATATAT
>NC_069004.1:22583882-22584898 GCF_001194135.2 Octopus bimaculoides
CCTGTCAAAGGCTTTCTCCATGTCAACGAAAGCCAGGTACAGAGGTTTATCCTTGGCTAGGTATTTCTCTTGCAACTGTCTCACTAGAAATAAGGCATCAGTAGTGCTTTTACCTGGCACGAACCCAAACTGCATCTCATCTAAATTGATTCGCTCCCTAATTAGTTGGGCTATGACCCTCTCTGTAACTTTCATAACCTGATCTAACAGCTTGATGCCTCTGTAATTATTTGTATCTAAAGCGTCCCCTTTACCTTTGTAGCAGTTGACTATGATGCTGCTACACCAGTCATAGGGTATGACTCCTATATATATATATATCATCATCATCATCATTTAAGTCCATTTTTCATGTTGTTATGGACTGAATGATTTAACAGAATCTGGCAAACTACAGGGCTGCACAGAGCGCCAGCGTCAACTTTGGCATGGTTTCTATGACCCAATGCCCTTCCTAATGTCAACTACTTTACAATGTATACAAGGTGCTGCTTTTTATACCTCTGGCTCATCAAATCTAGTCAAGCTGTGTAACCCGTGTCAGAATGGAAAATGGGGATATATACATATATATATATATATATATATATATATATATAGGAAATAGTAGCACAACAAGATATCATTTTTTGCTGGAAATAACAGTCAATAACTGTTCAATGCTAGGTAAAGCTTCACTGAATGTATAGAGGCAAAGATGTGTGCAGGCAGCGAATATAAAAAATTTCATCTTACCTCTAGGAAGAACACCAGAGAAATGGATAAGCTAGTACTCGAGTTTTGAACTTTTCAGAATATGTTTGTTATCGTAAAACTGATTGATCCTCGGCAGCTAGGTCTACATTAATGCCTGTATACTTGGTCAATAGCCCCAGCCATAAACAGAACTGAGAACAGTGAAAAAGTTTTATATAAAAAATAGGCATATTATTACAATACAATAATATTATTTTCTGGCAAAATAAAGCATCATAAGAGTAGAATTATATATATATATATATATATATATATATATA
>NC_069004.1:22584908-22603568 GCF_001194135.2 Octopus bimaculoides
ATATATATATATATATATATATATATATATATATCAATCATCATCATATATATATATATATAAAGTAAAAGTAGGAAAAATTATATCATAAAAATCACAGTAGAGATACATCTATAATATAAACAATATTGTATTAATAAATAAAATATATAAAGCATAATTATGATTATTTAAAAAGGTTTGAGATATCTGATGATCGTTTCGTGAATGTATTACCTTTCCAAATGAAGTCCGAAGTTGATAACCATTATTAGGAAGTCTATCCACTCAGAGAAAAGGATGAATTTCAGTGTAGTAAATCAAATGATAGAGATGTTATTTAAAATCATATGATAAAGGTGTTGTTTAAAAAGTTATTGGTATAAATTTGGGCTGAAAGTTTTGAAAAAATAATATAAATCCATAGTAAAATCCTTTGTAAAAATCGTAATGGCTGTGTGTAGATATGTAATCCATAAGTGTCCACACTTATGGATTACATACTGAAGAGAAAAGGAATTATGGGACTTTTGTCTACACACAGCCATTACGATTTTTACAAAGGATTTTACTATGAATTTATATTATTTTTTCAAAACTTTCAGCCCAAATTTATACCAATACACATCTATACCAATAACTTTTTAAACAACACCTTTATCATATGATTTTAAATAACATCTCTATCACTCGGTTTACTACATTGAAATTCATCCTTTTCTCTGATGAGTGGATGTACTACCTAATAATGATTATCAACTTTGGATTTCATTTTGAAAGGTAGTATATTCATGAAATGATTGCAAGATCTCTCAAATCTTTTTAAATAATGATGGTTATACTTTATATATTTATTTATTAATATACTATTGTTTATATTATGGATGTATCTCTACTGTGGTTTTTAGGATATAACTTTTTCTACTTTTACTCTCTAATTGAATCTTTAAGGTTTTCGACATTTCTCATATCAAGAGCACTTATCTGAAATCCAGTACACTTCATTCTCAAAGGATATATTTGATTAACTATATATATATATTTATATTTCTGTAACTCTATATTTTGAATGTATTAATATGTTTTAGACAAATCTTTTTATTAAATCTGTATATGTATACACCAATCCTAGTCTGCCTGAGTTGAACTTCTTCCTTGTATTTTCTGAATTTATCTAGTGTCTCTGGTTTGACTCAAGCACTTCCATGCTTTCTATGATTTTCTAAAGAAAATTTATAATTATATATATATATTATGTATACAGGGCGCAATGGGTAAATTGTTGCCATTTTACATTTATAACTTTGTGCATTGTTTGTTTTTGATTTTGTTGACTACATAGTATGGGCACCATCTATAAGTCTGCCAGAAATTTGGAAATGACATGCTGCACTGCTTGGCATATATGCCAAAATCTCCAATACAAACATTTCAGATTGTTTGGGTTTCAATCTGAGGACAGTGCAATCTGAGACATGTACTGAGAGTAATAAAAATCAAACATCCAGTCAATATGTGATGGCGACATTATGCCTCCATTCATCTTCCCACATGGCCTCAGACTCAATATGAAGGCTTACATCAAATGCCTGGAGGAGGTAGTGCTGCCCTGGGTGAAGAGGGTGGCTGCTGGAAGACCCTGTGTCTGGCAACAGGACTCTGCACCATGTCACACAAGCAGGAGGACCCAGTCATGACTGTCAGACAATTTCTGTGACCACATCACCCCTAACATCTGGTCACCTAACTCCCCAGACTGCAACCTCCTTGATTATTATGCGTGAGGTGTATTTGAGTAAGAGACCAACAAAACTCCTTGTAACACCAAAGATGAAGTGAAGGCAAAGTTTATGGCAGCATTCACCAACTTAAACAAGGAGGTCGTCTGGTGGCTGTGGTTGAAGCCAATGGGGATTTTATTGAATAAATTTAGTCTTTAGTATTTCAAGATATTTTATTGTAATTTTGGTAAATATATCTGTTAAAATGAGATGTTAGTGTTATTTTCACTTTTGTGTAATTTAGACGACAATATATTCACTGAACCCTGTATGTATGTATGTATATATATATATATATATATATATATATATTTTGTAATTGTGAAGCCTGTTATCAGTGACTTCACATGTCGTTTCTACCAGTGTGTAATTATATTAACTGTAGATAAGTACTAATTATTAACAAGTTAATTCATTTAAAGTGAATAGTATGCTGGCATACTTCATGCAGTAAGCCAACAAGTTTTAATTGATTAAAGTTGTACTCTTAGTGAAAAGAAATTTTAATTAAATTATTTGAAAGGCTCCATACTATTCTAACTGAAGTCCCGGTACTGCTAGTGAGTGGGGACTCTTTAAAGGGTCATAGTCACTACAAATGTCATGTTGCAGTGTTTAATGGTTGTGTTGTAGACTAATGCTTGTCTGTCATGTTTATAGGTAAACGTTAGTAGACAACACATCCATCTTACATGGAATTGTTATATAAAACTTGCTGATTAATTTTTAAATTTAAATGGTTGCAACTGAGATGCAAATCATCATGCTGTGCCAGAAATCTCTGTCCCCTATTAGTTTCGGTAGGTCCTCAGTTACATCAGTATAGTTGAGTGGTCTTTGTCCTTTATTAGGGCATGGAAATTTCAAAAATGTAATATCTGATATGGTCTATTGTTCAGCAAGATAGAAGTGGTCTATGAAACCTACCCTGTGTTGAACAACATTAGTAGAAATAGGTGGAACATGTCCATAAATCTCCCTTTTAGTTTTGTACTCATACCATTAGATATTTTGAGCTCTTGAGAGAAGTGTTGTGTACATATCATCAAGGAGATTTTGAAGCTTCTTGTTCAGAGTCCAGATTTTGACTGTAGAGAAAAATCCTCTCTAGACATGCTCTGAAGAAGACCAGCATTGCTGAGCTTGAAATGCTTAATTTCCAGCTACGAAGTTTGTTACAGGCACCCCACACAGGATTCTGGGTATCTGTTATACTACTTGAAGGATAATGCTGGAACTAATATTAATAGTACACTTCAATGTTATCTTTAACACAAAGACAATATATGCAAGTCACAAACTTGCTGAAGGAATAACAAATACAATAATTGGTCAGAAAGTCACACTCTTAGCTATTGTCACCTGTAAGAAAGCACCTATCTCAATGTACCCATCTGCTATAAAGTGCCAGCAATGTTTACTGACAAAATCCCTTCACCTAGAAGATAGGCTAGTGAAAGTCTATAAATGTCACTTAATGTTCATGACCCTGAAAAATCTAAGACAAGCTTTATAAATCTCTAAGACAATTCAGTTTTCAATTCAATAAACACATACAGATGCACGCACGCGTGCGTGCACACACACACACACACACACACACACAGACACACACACACACACACACACACAAGTGGATTGAGATGAAAATTTTCTCAACACGCTGTTTGACTAAATAACTGATAGAATGCAACAGTGAGAATAGAACATTTGGTTTAATTTACTCATGACAAACATATATAACACACTACACACCTCCAAAATTAGGCTGTAAAAAAACAAGTTTTATAGTTTGTGTATTGTTTTTGCAAAATCATAAATCATCATCATCATTTAACATCCTTTTTTCCATACTGGAATGAGTTGGACAGTTTGACAAGACCAGATGAGCCAGAGGGCTCTGCCAGGTTCTATGTCTGCTTTGGCTTGGCTTCTACAGCTGGATGCCCTTCCTAATGCCAAACACTTTACAGAGTGTGCCGAGTGCTTTTTGCATGGCACCGACACTGGTGAAGTCATCAATTACCCACAAGATAAGATCCCTCAAATGAGTAGGGTATAGACTGGAGAAAGAAACTATGATAGAGGGAAAGGAGCAGATGTCTTGCTGAAGAAGTGAATACATGGCTTGTCCACTTGGAAAAGGAAAGAAAGAGAGAGAGAATGAAAGAAATGTGAGGTCTAGGTACAATATGAATACGAGACAGAATAGGAAGTGCACTGAGTGAAAATAATGTGACAGATGATTAGAGATAGGGAATGAGTCTAACACAGGGGATATCAGTTCAGTGTAGCAGGAGGTGAAGAAAATAGATCAGTTGTGGTGGGAAGCTTGACAGAGCCTCAATTCTGCTGGGATGGACGACTCTTCTCAAGCACAGCATAATGTCATTTATTTCAGATTTCTCATCTCCTCTGAGAGGCTCAACATCTTGAGGTCAGTTTTCACCACTTCATCCTATATCTTCCAGGTCTACCTCTTCTACATGTTCCTTCTTTGTGTAGCAGTTAGTACTTCTTTATACATCCATCCACATCACATGACCATACCAGCGCAATCCCCTTTCCCACACACCACATGTGATACTTCTTACACCCAATTATTCTCTTGTACATGCACACTGACATTGCACATCCATCAGAGCATACTTGTTTCACTTCTTTCATGACTTCACATGTCCTCTGCATTAACAGCTCAAGTTTCACACCCATGATGCATTGCTGCTTATACACAGACATAATACAACCTGCCTTTCATTCAACAGAGGTAAAATTTCTCTGAACTCTCTCTAGCCAATTTGTATTCTAACAACTACACTTTCAGAGCATCCTCCTCCACTGTGAATTAGATCATTTAGATAACAGAAACTATATACTACTTCTAGGGAGCCTCCTGGTTGTTATTTCAGAACATCTATTTCCCATGTTCTCTTATTATTTATTATCCCTGCACATTTGCCATAGATAAATTCTACAAAACTATAAATATATTTGTTAATTTATTTATTGTCTGTTTTGCCAAGTTAGCAAGGATTTGGACAAGTTATATGAGACAAAATTCAATGGCCAGAGAGAATTCTGTCTCCAACACTAACCTGTTTTCAAGTAAGGGATTTTTTTTGTATTCCAGAGGTTTATGAAAGTGCAAAATGGCTGATGATAATGACAAGTATGAACTTTAAGAAGCAGGGAATATCAATATTCACACACATTCATGTATGCACTTACACTCTTATGTGACAGCTTTCCTACTGTTTACATCTACCAAATTCTCTCACATTCTGTTGGGTGGCTCAGGATGATAATAAAAGATATCCTAGATGCTGTGAAGGTGAACTTTTTAACCACACAGACATACTTGTACCTGTATAAATGTGCATGCATACAGAGAGAGAATGAGAGCGAGAGAACAGGTCTCTACCTAATTTTGAAACCAGCACTTGTTATTTGTGATACACAACAATCAGATGCATCAAGTTGGCTGATATCAGCCTTGACCTTAGGACTTTCTAGAAAGGAAAGAGAAGAGAAGCAGATGCTACCAGCATTCAGGTCTGCTGCTAAATGACTGTTTGGTGATTTTTGCCAGGACTTCTGCAACATGAACTGCCACTGTCTTTTTTTTTCTTTTTTTAGCTTGGGAAGATTACCTACTTAGAACTGAATAAGGCCTAGAGATACCTACTCTCTCTCTCTCTCTCTCTCTCTCTCTCTCTCTCTCTCTCTCTCTCTCTTTCACATTCTCACATCTTAATTGTTCATTAGATGAATTATCCCCCAAAATTTTATTAACTGTTTTGTTATTATGTATCTTTTGGAAAACATTGCCATTATTTCAATTAATTTTGAAAGTAATGAAGAATTTCGTCAAATAACTTTGTCGTTATTAAGCTGATGTTTGGAACAGATTTTAAAATGAAATTTTGATGAAAGGTTTTAATTTAGATTACTGTAAATTATAATATTTGTACCATAGAACCAGAGGCAATCTTGTGCAGGTTGGTTAATCATAGTTACAGAACCAGTTAACTATATTTTTGAATTGTACTTTACACTTTGGTAACTGCTTAATATACAAATATTTACATTTTGATGATTTTAATATTTCTTTTTCTCTGTATTTGCATAATGTTGAATCAAAATCTGTTATGATCCGATAAACCTTTTTGCATAATTCAACAATTTTCTTTCTTGTCTTTAATTTTTATTTCATCATCCTCATCTATCTTTCCACAAGAACTGTTTCATGTTTGACATGATAAAAAATGTGCGTTTATATATATATATATATGTGTGTGTGTGCGTGTGTGTGTGTGTGTGTGTGTGTGTGTGTGTGTATAGATGCACATATGTTATATGTATACATTATATTATATTTTACTTGTTTCATTCATTAGAATGTGGTATGTGGTCATGCTGGGGTACTACCTTGAAGAATTTAACAAATTAACCCCAGTACTTATTTTTTGTCAAGATTGGTACTTATTCTATTGATCTCTTTTCCCAAACTGCTAAGTTACAGTGACGTCGCAACTCATTTCTACAGCAATGTGAAATAAAGTGTCTTGCTCAAGAATACAACACACAGCCTGGTCCAGGAATCGAACTCACTACCTCATGATTAGAGGCTAAAAAAATAACAATAGACATCTGACATGTATTGGGGTTGATAGTATGTTCGAATAAAGAACTGCAACAATGTCGCTGCTGCTGGTAACTGGGTAAATATGATAGAGTTGAAAAATATCTAGATACTATAACAGTAATAATAATGATAATGATAATTTCAAATTTTGGCACTAGGCCAGCAAGTACAGGGGCGGAGGTGAGTCAATTACATTGACCCCAGTAATCAACTGGCACTTGTTTCATCAACCCTGAAGGATGAAAGGCAAATTTGAACTCAGAACATAAAGACAAAAGAAATGCCCCTAAGCATTTTGCCTGGCGTGCTTAACAATTCTGCCTATAATAATAATGATAATAATAATAATTAATTCTGGTTTTATTGGCCACAAGGGCTAACATAAATCAAAAAACATGTAAGGACAAACACAGGACGAAAAGTACAAAGAGTTTTGCGAAAAAGAAAGGTCTGTATAAACATTGAAATAACAGCGAAAAAATATAACAAGTAATACTCCCAATAGGGGGAGGCACTTTGAAAGGTTACTCGTGGAAAAACTCATAAAAGCTACGGGAATTGGTCCGTTCATACTGGCCATTTTGCTGACATTCAGAATTGGCCCGTTCATACTCGCTATTTTACCGACATTCACCCACCTTTCAATAAATTTGCTACAAGACAGCACTTCCCTCTCTACTCTCATCTTCCTTTTCAAGTGGAACTTGAAAAAGTTGATGAGGCCTTGGCTAAAGAGGAAAGTGTCTGACTTTATCCCTTTCAAACAGGTCCACCATACCACCTCTTTCACTACAGCCACTAGACAAAGAAAAATTGCTTTGCCCTCCTGGTTAAAGGAGGTCGGCGGGGCAATCTTCACTATAGATTCAGCTGATAGCTGGATCTGTCCTACATGCGACAGTAGCTGTTTGACGTAAAGCCACAGGTCAACAATACTTGGGCACTGGACGAGTGTGTGTAGAATGGTTTCATCATTCTGAGTACACCTCAAGCAGGCCCGGCTGACGGCACTTCTGTGCCGGTAGAATTTATCTCGAACAGGCAGCGCCCCTCAGTAGCACTGCCAGGCGAGGGACCTTTGGAAGTTATCCATGGGCCCCAGCCCGAATGTTCTTCCAAACAGACTTTTTAGCTGATTATAGTCGATGCCTAGAGTTTCCCCGAGAACGTCGTCACACTTTTCCTCCACTAACCCTCTATAGAATGCTAGAGGGGAACTACTACCAATTGCATTGCTCGCTTGGCGGAGGGCGGTGAGAGCTTGACAGCACTCGAGGTGCCAAGCGCCCTTTCTCAGTCTACGTTTGATCCAAGATTGCAGAAAGAGATGAGCTGTGGAAAGTCATGTCTGACGAATAGCGATCACACCTGCTCGCCGTCCAGAAACACTTGAGATGCTGTAGTATGAGCGCATGTCTGAACATCAGCAACCTTGGCATACCAAGGCCTCCATTCAGCAGCTGTTGACAGGAGATGGAGTGCCTGACCAGTGGTACCTGACCCTTCCACAGAAAGTCGAAGAGCATGCACACCAGCTTGGCCAACCAGCGGTCGGGACAAGGGACGACGGTCAATCGGTAGTAGATGACAGATGCGATGTATGCATTCGCCACCTCCGCTCAACCTTTCAGGAACAGCTTCCTCTCAGCCCATTTCTGGGTGAGATTGGCCATCCTGCTCGTCACTTCATCCCAGTTTTCCTCCACCTGGAGGTACGGATCGAACCAGACCCCGAGCAGTTTAATGGGACTGTCTGTCCAGCACCCTACAACGCTGTTGGACAGCATGGACTTGCCCCTCCAGGTGCTCAGTTACAAGCCCACCTACTTTTCTATGTTAATTTTTGCACCTGTCACCACTTCGTACTCATTTAGTGTCTTGCCAATCAGGTTGATGTACCTGTGGCTCGATACCATCACGGTGACATCGGCATAGGCAGACACGCTCTTTCCACATCCCAGATCACGTGGGACACCCTTCAAAGCCTCCAACTTCTGCAGTAATGGCTCGAGAGTCAATACATAGAGGAGGGAGGAGAGAGGGCATTCTTGGCGCACTGAACGTGAGATGCTGAACGGCTCTGAAAGGTGACTATTCACCCATATGACCGAGCAGATGCCGCTATACAAAGCAATGGTCCACCCGGGGAAGACCGAACTGAAACCGGCTGCCTGGAGAACAGCTGACAGGTATCGATGGTCGACCCTATCAAAGGCGTTAGACTGATCTAAATTGATCAAAGCCCCACCCGTGCCAGCTTCGTTACCCACCGTCTCTATGATGTAGCACATAAGATGGAGGTTATCGTGGATAGACCTGGTTGGCACAGCGCATGTCTGTGCCTTGCCAATCAGCTTGTCCATGACAAGCGCCAACCTCTTGGCTAGCACCTTGGCCAAAATCTTCAACTCTGCATTGAGCAGAGTGATGGGCCTAAAGTTCCCTATCACGTACCCCTTGTTTGGGTCCTTTCTCAGCAATGCCACCACTCCTCGACAAACAAAAGCAGGAATTCTCCTGTTTTGTTGTCAGTTGCAGTAGACATTCGCCAAGAGGCCTGCAAACAAGTCTGGCATTGAAGTGTAAAGCTCGTAGGGAAGACCATCCAAACCTGGCGATCTACCTCTCATGCAGCTTTTCATTGCTTCCTCTACTTCTCAGGCAGATATCGGTCTTTTACAGCACTCTGCCTCATTGGCCGAGAGTCACGGCAGGCCGTTCAGGTACACACCAAAGTTTGTCCCATTGTTTGTCCCATTGTCTGTCCCACTGTTCATCCTGAACAGTCGAGCAAAGTGCTGCCGAAAGACTGCACACATCTGCTTCGGTTCAGAAACCTCTTGCCCGTTCTCGTTCACCAAAGACCGAATGGTCACTCTGTTGCCATGCTTTGCCTCTGCCACGCAGGCCCATCGAGCTGCCTTAGTCCCCTCTCCACTTACCAAACGTGCCTTAGCTCTGATAACGCAGCCTTCGTGTTTGGTGTCAAAGTGTTGGTCGAGGGCCAACCTGGCCGCCAACATGTTGGTTGCAATGTCTGTCCCAAGCGCCTCATCTAGTTTCCTAAGTAAATCCCACTCTGTTTTCTTACGTTCTACAGCTAGAGCCTTACTAAACCTAATTGATTCTGCTCTAATTGCCCCAGAGTAAACCACCAGTTGTTATTGATGATTGCCCGCTTAATTAATAAATCAATCTGGTCTCTGTAGGTTTTGCACGCCATTAACAACGCATTTAGCTTCCAGTAACCGGGACCCTGTCTATGGAGCCTATCTAAGTCGACCATACAGATCACGAATTTGTGGTCCGTGTAGCCGACTATGTGGAATTGTGGACACCCTATGCTGTCCTCATCCACTGGCCTACAGAAATTTCTATCTAAGTATGAACTAGACGACCCGATGCGATTAGTCCAAGTCCACATTGGCACATTCAGGTTGTCTAGTTGATACCTGTAAGACAGCTGAAAGCATCTGAGCAGGTTAGTGAAGCTCTTGCACCCACCTCTCCTATCAGATGCTCCCATGCCCACCCGATTGAAACGTTCGTCTAAGACAGCGTTCCAATCTCCAACTAGCACTAATGTGCGGGATGTGCCCAAGAAAAGCTCCAGATGCTTGAAATAATCCGACTGCCCTGCTCCTGTCAGAGCGTAGGCAGCCAGCAGTCTGAAAGCACCACCGTCACTACCATCCACGTCCAGGACCACCAACTTACCCTCTGGATCCAGGAAGACTGTCTTCATTTTCAAATCCAGGCCTTTCCAAAATAACACTGCAGTACCACCACCACCTGCTCCCGGCCGACATGGAGATAGAAAAATCTCATATCCACCGAAAAGTAATAATAATAATAATAATAATAATAATAATAATAATAATAATTTCTATCATAGGCGTAAGGTCAGAAATTTAGGGGGTAGAGAACAGATTCCAGTATCTGACTAGTACTCTGTTTTATGAACCCTGAAAGGATAAAAGGCAAAGTTGATCTCTGCTTGATTTGAACTCAGAATGTAAAGAGCCACAACAAATATCACAAAGTATTTCATTCAGCACTTTAATGATTCAGCCAATCCCTTACCTTACAGGTGTTTCTAGCATAGGCACAAGGCCTGCAGTTTGGTGTGGTGGGGTTAGTCAATTATACAATTATACTGACTCAGTACTTGACTGGTACTGTTTTGTATCAATCTGAGGAGGATTGAAGACAAAGTTGAACATAAGATGCTGCAGTTAAATATTGTAAAGTACATTATCTGAGTCTCTTGCAATTCCACTAATCTAATACTTCCCTTCCCCCACTTTGTTTCTAACATAGGTGTGAGGTTTCACATTTGTGAAATACATAGTTGTACTTATTTACTGGAGTTACTCTCAGTAAACCAAAGTTTGATTCCTGGTGTAGTCACAGAACATTAATTTTCCAGTTCTCTTAGGAAAGCCATAAATGTCATAATTATAACTGATTGGTTAAGAAGTTTCCAGTTATTGGGATTTGTATTTGATCTCACTGTGTGGCACTTTGAACAAATGTCTTCTACTATTCTTAGGTTGTAGACTTATTATGTGACTTATTTTAACACCACTATCCAGTCTTGAAGTGCCTTTTAATACATTTCACTCTGTTGCAAGCAGTCAGGCTGGGTCTCTATTTCCTCTCATATCTGTCTTCAGTCTCTCTCCTTATCACTCTTTTTGCCATATTGCCTTGAGCAGAGACACTGTAAAGTGGCCAGGATTCTTTAGCCTTGTGAGGCACAAGTTGACCCTTACTAGTACCAATACATGATAAAATGGACCTACTACACCCTGTAAAGAGCTTGGCAAATAAGCAGAGAGAACCTAGAGTCATGATGACTCTGGAATCCTGTTGAGGAGGAGTTAAACTTTCTAGTTCTGATGCTGCAATAAAATTCATCCAATAATTGTATAAAACGGTTGGTATTTGGAGGCTGTAGAAACCATGCTAAAATTAGAATCTACAAGTGAGATATAGTCTATCAACTCAACTGAGAGTTTAGCAATTTCAAATAGGAACTGACTCAGAATGTAACAAGTCATCCAACCCATGTCTGTTGGAAAGCAGACACAAAAATTATCCTCATTATCATCATTATCATCATCGTCATTTTTACATCCACACTTGCATGGATCAGAGTTTATTGAGGCAAATTTTCTATGGTCAGATACCTTTCCTGTTGCCAACCTTTACTTATTTCCAAGCTAGGTAATATTTCTCCATGTTCAGACATCTTTTCACAATATTGGAAATGAATGACAATCATTTACAACAATCGTGCGATGTCACAACAGTCATAACTACATACACATACATGCATACATACAGACACGATAGGCTCCTTTCAGTTTCCGTCTACCAAGTCTACTCACAAGGCTTTGATTAGCCTGGGGCTATAGAAGAATGCACTTACCCAGGGTGCTGTGCTGTGGAACTGTACCTGAAACCATGTGGTTGGGAAACAAACTCCTTAACCACACAGCTGTGCATGTACCTATGTCATACTTGACCTTTCATGATGATAATACCTCAGGAGGCCTTGTAAAGGGCTGTGGGCATTATCCTTGTTCTAAATGAATCTTATGAAAGATAAAAAGTTTGATTCCTGGTAGTAGCTTAAGTCCCTCTCCTTCTACTCCTGGTGCCATTTTGGAACAGTATGAGCATAACAACCCTATATCACTCATCCCACTTGAAATAATTGGGGCTTATGTCCCATTGATGGTTACTTGTGATTGAATGCATGTGGATGAATAAATATTTGTCCTTCAGAATACAGTTTCAATTATCTTGGTTGTAGCAGTAGCAGATAGATTTGAATGTTTAATTAAACAGTTTAATGAAAATGTTGATAATGTTTTGTTTAAATATATAACAGTCCAAATTGAAAGTTGAATCTAACATTTCCAACAAGAATATTAATGTTTTCTATTTTGATTAAATATCACATGGCAATTAAAATTTGGAATTTAATTAGACTTTTTAATAATTTCTAGAATGTGTGTGTATGCAGATATAAATTAAGAAGTTTGCTTTGCAGCGATATGTGTTTGGGTTCAATACAACAGTATGGCACTCTGTGCTAGAATCTTCTACTATGGTCTCAGATTGATCAAGTACTGTGAGTAAAATTTGGTAGGTAGAAACTGTCTGAAAATCTCATGTGTGTGTGTGTGTGTGTGTGTGTGTGTGTGTGTGTGTGTGTCTATGTTTGACACCTTTAATGCAGTGGGGACATTTTTTATGTCTTGCAAAGCAAAATGTCCAGGAGTTCAATATACATACTAAAAATAAAGTACCTTATGCCTTATTTGAAAAATAACAGTTGACATCAGAATGGGGCATCTAGCCTTAGGAAGTGTTGTCTAATGCGCACACGCACACACCCCACATATATGAACACACACACACATATATAAACATATACATCCATATATATATCATCATTATCATTGTTTAATGTCCATCTTCCATGCATGCATGGGTACGATGGTTGATAGGAGTTACTGCGTCTGTTTTGACAGGGATTTTATGGCTAGATGTCCTTCCTAACACCAACCACCCTGCAGAGTGAACCCAGTGCTTTTTATATGACACTAGCACAGGCGAAGTTAGTTTTGGCAAGATTTTTGCAGCTGGATGACCTTCCAGATGCCAACCATGTTACAGCGTGGACTGGATGCTTTTAACGTGGCACCAGCACTGGCAGGGTAAACATGTAACTAACAAGACATGGAATTATGAGAGGGGCAGGGCATTTGTGTCAGAGGATGAAAGTTAGAGTGTGACAAAGAGACAGAAGCAGGTCTCTTGTCACAACAGAGGGGGCATTAGAGGAGGTGATCCAGTATCAAATGATGAAAGGTTAGAGTGTAACAGAGAAATAGAGAGGCAGAAATAGGTGTCTTACTACAGAGGAGGTACATGGTTACCCAATGAGAGAGAGAGAGAGAGAGAGAGAGAGAGAGAGAGAGAGAGAGAGAGAGAGAGAGAGAGAGAGAGGGCAGAAAGAGGCCAGAAACAAGTGTACTGATGTAAAGGTGATATTTGGTTACCTAGTCAGACGAAAAACAAGAGGAGAGAGAAAGTGACCAAAGGGAAAGCATATTTTACTGTGTCTGGGGAGAGTCATTCTCTTTTAGTGCCTAATCACTTAACACACTCACCAGTTCGATTTCCACTTGTTTACTTATTAATTTTTTTCTAAAATTTTCATTGTGTCTTGCAACCTTTTCAATAGTCATTGAAGAGGTTTAATACATGCAACAGTCACTGAAGAGGTTGCAAGAGGCAACCAAAATTTTAGGGAAAAAAAAAGTAAATGCAGGGAAATCAAACTGGTATGTTAAATAATAAGGCACTAAGAGAGAATGACTCTCTCCAGACACAATAATATATGTATATATAAACAAGCACACACACACACACACACACACACACACACACACACATGACACACCTAAATTCTATTGTTTCTTTTATATGTTCCATCGTTTGGCTTGTGACCATGCTGGGGCACTGCCTCTTAAAATAAACTTCATTACAGCGACCCAACTTTATCAGCCTTGTTCAGTACAATCCTGTTGCATTTAACTTTGCTTTTCATTCTCCTTGGGTAGATACAATTGGTACCAGTTTATGGTTCTCTTTTAAAATTTGGGACCTTGTGTTTATGTTAAGATATTATTCTTCAGTTTAATTCATATAGACTGTTCAGTGGCAGAATTGGTAGAATTACCTGACAAAATTCCATGCAGTATTTAGTTTTACTACTTCAGTTGTGATATTATTTAGAGATGTGAACTTGGATTATTTTCATATACTTTGATTTTAAATTCAAGTTTCTAATCCCACCTCAGATTGAGAGGCAATAGTTTCCTTCCTTTGAGAGCACCCAGAGTGCACTATGCATAATATTACTTATGTCTTGCATGAACCTTCTGAATTCAAATACTTTTGGGGTCAGCTTTCATCCTTCTGGTGGACCAGAAAATAAAGTTTCCATTTAAAACAGAGGTACATTTATTCATTAAATACATCCCTATAAGAAATTTCTGACCTTGTACCAAACATACAAACCTGAATTTAATTAATAAATTATCCATTCAGAGAAACAGATTCTGTTGTAGGGAGGGTCATTATACCAATAATAATCAATCAACTGATTCGTTAGTTGGTTAAATAGCTAACCAATTGTGAGTAGAGATGTCATTGAAGAGGTTGCAATGAAGGGCTTTGACGAACACAACTGATTAACTAAATAATTAATCAAATGATAAATTAATTAATTGGTTAGTTAACCGATTGACAAATAATTATAAAGTTAAACAGAACCAGTGCATGTGTTTATTATTGACGTAATGACCCGCCAGAGATACAACAAATTCTTATATATGCTATTACCCAGTTAAGTTCTGCTCATAAATTTTGATATTATTTGTGGATGTATGTGTGAGGAAGAGAGATGAGGATCAAGCATGTGTATTGGTTAAACATTGTGTGTGTGTGCATGCACACGTGTTTAATTTATTCATGTGATTGAGGTCGGTGAAAGTTCAAATAGTCTGGGGAATCTAGAAGAGATAAGGGAGGGAAAAGAGGTTTGTTGGCAGTTTGTGACAGTTTATGAATCCCTGGTGAATAGACAAAGTTACTGTAAAATATATATATCAATGTCAGAAGAAATGAAGAGTGTTAGAGAAAGTGAGAAAGCAAGAAAGTGTAAGATAGTGAAGGAGAAAGAAAAATAAGAGACAGAGGGTAAGAGAAGAGGGGAAAAAGAGACACTGGCTTCTTTAGTTTGGTTTAGTTTCTTAGAGTCAGTCAAAGAAGTACTTTTCTCACCCAGCCAAAATTTTACCCAGAATCAAATCTAAAACTGACCCTGATGATGTCTATTAATTCCAATTTGGAAACAAAATTGTTTAAATCTTAAGCATGAATTTAATATATGTTGCATATCTTTTATTCTTTATTTGTTTCAGTCATTTGATTACAGCCATGCTGGGGCACCACCTTGAAGGGCTGTAATCGAACAAATTGACCCAAGGACTTATTGTTTTAAAGCCTAGTATTTTTTCTATCGATTTCTTTGCTGAACTGCTAGCTTACAGGGACATAAACACACCCAACATCAATTGTCAAGTGGTGGTGGTGGTTGGGGGGTGGGGTGGGGGCAAAAACAGACACAAAGATACACACATACATATATGTGACAGGCTTCTTCCAATCACAAGGCTTTGGTTGGCCTGAGGCTATAGTAGAAGATGCTTGCCCAAGGGCCACACAGTGGGACAAAACCTGGAACTATGTGGTTGAGAAGCAAGCTTCTTACCACACAGCCACACCTGCACTTAAATGAATTACATGCATTGGCCATATATGAATTTGTAAAATTGAATATTTATTAACTTTTTTCAGCACAAATAGGATCCTACAAGTTCTATAACAACTTTCAGTTTGAAAGTAGTTTAAAAATTAAAAGCCTTCCCTACTCCTGCTCTACACAGTCAATTGGCCTGCTAGAAATAAATGTCAGATTTCATTCAGAACTTATTCTACTGCTTTGAAATATAGAAAGGACACAAAGCATTGACCACCAATACCTGACTGGTACTCCACTTTGTTGACTATGGAACAATGAAATGCAAAATTGACCTGGGTGGTATTTGAACTTGGAATGTAAAAGGGATGCCATCTATTTTGTTCAATGCTCTGCAATCTCTAACCCCCACCCCCAATATTACTTGTATTAGTGAAGCCTGTGAGGGACCCTCCTGTATTATCTGTTCTGTTAGAAATGGCTGCCAGTGTCCCTCAAACCACACTTTACCTATTGACTTACAAAAAAGAAAAAGGTAGGGGGTGAAAGATGCATTAGTTTTAAATAAGTAAAAAGATGGGATCATCTTTGATTACAGATCTTCTAGTTCAGTGCTGACTTGAGGGCTAAACAACAACTAATATTACTTGGCTATACAAGGTGGCAAACTGGCAAAAATGCTGTGCAGCATTTCACTCATCACTATGTTTTGAGTTCAAATTCCACTAAGGTTCACTTTATTCTTCATCCTTTCGGGGTTGATAAAATAAATACCAGTTGAGTTCTGGGATTGATGTAATTGACTTATCCCATCCCACAAAGTTGCTAACCTTGTGTCAAAATTTGAAACCAATATTACTTGGCTGCATCATTGTGAATAAGGGCTTTTGAACCCTACATGAAATGTCTCAGCCTGAGCACAAAAAAATGTACATCTCATAAGACTAGAGTTTATCTCAGCTTTTATAGTGTTTAAAGGATTAAAAGTACAAGATGAATGTGAGACAATCTGATGCAAAATTAACTCCTAATTGTTACACTGGTAATCATTTTCAGCTGTGTCTAATTGTAGCAACATGAAATGAAGTGCATTGTTCAAGGATATAATGTATCTCCTGAGCCATGAATTGAACTTACGAACCTAAGCAGCAGGTCATATAAAGTTTTAGTCAACAATATTCTTTTATTACGGATGGGCCTCCATCAGCCAGTGTCAATCATACATCTGCACACGCAAATGCTAGCCTAGGCATGTTTTTTGAGGAAGCTAGCAGTTGTCCATGTTATCTATCTAAAGAGAAGGCCACTGACTTGAGCCAATACAGCTTAGCATCAGTGACATCACAGGTGTAGCTGTCAGAACAAACCAGAACAGACACTGCAAATGCATCTCATCCAACCCTCTGACAGTTCCATCAATCTACTACTCTGCATTGGTACTTTTTAATTGACCCTGAAAAGATGAAAGGTAAGGTTAACCTTGGTAGGATTTGAACTCAGAGCACAATTATTCAAAACAAACACTGCAAAGCATTCTATGTAATACTCTCACAGCTCTGTCTATTTGCCTTGCGCTAGTGCATGAATGAAGTCGTTTTAATACTATGTGTAGGAAAGCACATGACTGCTGCAACCTGTGTGTGGTCTGTGCATGGCATCTGGGTTGTTCCTGATGTTGGTGTGAGCAAAATGTAGGATGCTGGTAGAGTCTGGTGCTTGTGGTGGTGGTGGTGGTGGTGGTGATGCTGTTGTTTAGCCCCAGATTAAAGGCATCCCACCATGACAATCCCACTTTTTCTTTTGCGCCGAGAACCTAGGACCAAATTATCTGATGTGTCCTTTCCTTTGTCGGTAGTGGTGGATGATTTGAGGGAGCTTTAGCTGTTATTACCAACTGGTTGAGTTACCACAAAAAAAAACTCCCTTGTTGGTTAGTAGTGCTTATGGTGGTGGTGGTGGTGGTGGCAGATATTACTATTATGTATTATAGTGGTAAGAGCTGATGCTTTTAGTATGCACTGTGATGTTGGTGGTGATGGTGGTTTTTGTGGGTGCAAATACTACTTATATGTAACATGGTGTTGGTATTGGTGGGAGGAGGTACTAGTAGTAAGTAACGTAATGGTTGTGGTGGGAGCAGATGTATCCCTGTAGTAGTAGTAGTAGTAGATAGACAGATAGATACTAATAATCAATAAGTGAGGAAACTATGGCAATATCATGTATTGAGAACTGTGGAGCTGCTAAATGAACTGGTATAGCAGTGGTGATGGTGGAAATACCAGTGGTGGTGTTGGTAGTGGTGATGATGGTGATGGTATGATTATTATGATTTCATCCGTCTTTACATTCTGAGTTCAAATTCTGCTGAGGTTGACTTTGCTTTTGATCTCTTCAAGGTGGATAAAATAAATATCAGTTGAGCACTTACCCCTCCCCCAAAATCGCTGGTCTTGTCCCAGAATTTGGAAACATTGTTATTATTATTAAGGCAGCGAGCTGGCAGAATCATTAGCATGCCGGGCAAAATGTTTAGCGGTATTTCGTCTGCCACTATGTTCTGAGTTCAAATTTTGCTGAGGTCAGCTTTGCCCTTCATCCTTTCAGGGTTGATATATTAAGCATCTGTGAAACACTGGGGTTGATATAATTGACTTGTTCACTCCCCTCAGATTTCAGGCCTTGTGCCTTTAGTAGAAAGGATTATTATTATTATTATTATTATTATTATTATTATTATTATTATTATTATTAAGGCAGCCAGCTGGCAGAATCTTTAGCACATTGAGCAAAATGCTTAGCAGCATTTCCTCTGTCTACACATTCTGAGTTCAAATTCCACCAGGGATGACTTTGACTTTCATCCTCTCACTGTAGATAAAATAAGTACCAGTGAAACACTGGAATCGATG
>NC_069004.1:22603607-22626500 GCF_001194135.2 Octopus bimaculoides
CCCCCAAATGATTTCAGGCCTTGTGCTTTTTGTTGGAAAGATTGTTATTATTATTATTGTTGTTGTTGTTATTATTATTATTGATTGTAGTAGTAGTATAGAATAGTTGTAATCATACAGTTTATAGTACAGTATTGGTAGTAGTGATAGTTCTTACAATTTATAGTATAGATAATAATGTATGTGTAAACAGGCTGTAAACAGAAGAACTGTTACTCTTTGAATGAAGTTCTTTATGAGGTTTGTTCTGTGCTCTATCTATGTCCATGTTTTTTTCTTGTGACTGTCATCTTGCAAAACTATGTAAGTGGTACATTAACTATGTCAAAACCATCAGAGGGCCTACAAAAACCATGGGTACAAGCCAAAATAATAATGTTTGGTTTGATTGTACACTGAGGTGGTGAGAACTGATGGGCTCAGTGTGATGAGAATATTAGAGGTTTACTAGGAAAGACAAGAGATTTTGAAGAGACAATGATACTTTGTGTTGAATAAGGAAAATAGGCATTAAAGTGTGGTGATGATGATGGTAATGGTGATGGTTGTGGTTATGGTGACAGCAATGGTAGTGATGATAGTTGTGAATAACTGTGCGAAGCACTTACTGCATTGATAGATAAGGCTTTAGATTGATATTCTTGTTTTGTGACCATGCTGAGACACTACTTTCAAAAGAGGATTAGCAAGGATTATTTGGATTTAAAAAGTCTTGCACTACTTTGTTTCTTGCATAGCATGTGACAAGATGAAGGTAAAGATGAAGAAGTAATTTAAATATAAATTTAACGTTTTAGATTTTTGTTATAAATTTTGATCTATTGACAAGTACTGTTAAATGGTTATGTGGTTCAATTCCATTGCACAATACCTTAAACAAGTGTTTTCTACCACAGCCTCAATTTGACCAACTAAAACCTTATGAGTGAAATTTAGTTGATGGAAACTGTATAGGAGCCCATCAAAAGGATTGCCATTCCTGTTCTTGATGGTAGATTTAATCTGTTACCAGGTTTAGTACAACCACTTTGTCATTGGATGCCTTTAACAGAGTCCACCTTGTTGTGAACATTCAGACTAGGTTCCCAGTCTGGGTATAACTTCCTCCCTTCCTCTCTCAAGTCAAAGAGGACCTGAATTTTAAAAAATAAAGGGTTATGGTTTCTTTGACTAAATTAGAAAACAATGCCTTACTACATTATTCATAAGTTACATAGTCCCTCCCACCTGTATTTTCAGTCATGCATTAGTTTAACATTATTTTCATCAACTTTATGTGGAGAAGATGGCAACAATAGTTAACAGATGATAAAAATTAAACATTTATTTTCAATTAGGTGTTGTGTTTGTTTTGGACTTATATCATTGACATAAACCAAATATTTCTTATTGATAATTTCATTTAAAATAATTACAAATTATCTTGAAATATTCTCTCTGCTTAAAGATTCTATACTCTCCATAGCAGTTGAACTTAGCAAAACCTGCTATGAATTCTTTTACTTTCTTTGATAAATATAACTGACATGAAGTAGAATGAAGTTGATATTATATCAAACATATTGAATTTGTATTCCCTACAACAGTACATTTAATTAGGGCATTTAATTCTACATACCCTATTTAACCTAGCTATCAGGAATGGGAACCAAATCATGTGAAAATGTTATTTGAGAAAGACCAATATGTTTTATTCAGAGGGAAAATTTGTCTTTCATTCATTGAATATGAAACCAGAGTCAGGACAATGGATCTTAGAAGTGCCTTGAGAATTTTTAAAAAACCCAAAAATCACATATTTGATTAAATATTTAGCACACTCATTGTGTATTTTCACATTGTTCAAATAACCAAGACTACATCACAAAGATTAAATTTTCTCAAGGTCAGAAAATATTTTGACCCTGGACATCTGCTAATCTTACACTTAAAGTAAAGTGAAAAGTAAACTCCCTGGCTGGCAACTAGAGGTGGAGGCTGTCCTCTCAACCAGTATACTGCTGTGGGTGTCACTGGATGATGGACTCTGGTGATGACATTATTCCATACTTTCCTATCCATGGTGCTAGCTTTAGCATGCTTGAGGTTGAGGCACTGTGACTTCAGGTCTTCCTCAATTTGTTTTGCTCATGTCTTCTTTGGTATGCTGTCCTGGATTCTCCAGTGCATGGGTCACTGCCACCAAGTTGGTGTGGTAGTCTTCCAGTGCTCACCTTGCAGACATAACCAAACCACTGTTGCCTGCACTGCCAGATTTGGTCTTCAGTGGTGGATACTATACTTGAGTGAACACTACTATATTTTCTAATAATGCATGTGCACCATACATGTCCAGATGTGCTTTCTAGAACACATTGAAGAAGAGTCAAAATGTTTGCTAGCCAAACACTTACTTATCAACTTATATTTCAAATACCCTTGGCCTCCTACTCAGCACCAGACTCAGTCTTTATCTAACCATTGCTATATCAGATTGTCAGATCATTCATTTGTTGCATAATTATGGTAACACACTACACATCCCCTTATTTCCCAACAGTCTAAACTGCTTTTGAGTGCAAGTATGTTTCAACTCTCCAACTCATCACTGGTAATTGAGTCACCTGGACCGAAAATGGATGACATGAAGTTGTTTAAGAAATATTTTGCACTAGTCGAAGATGAAAACTTAATTCATCAAAACTTAGTTCAGATGTTAAATTGAAATGGAAAGAGAAAAATGACTGTGAATGAATTGGGGGAAACAAAAATGGTTATATTCAGTAATAATGTGTGGCGGCCAGATCAGTGAAGTTTTAGTTTGAAAAGTTGGAGTAAGAAAGAAATCAAAACTGAAGATTGAACAAAAGATGATAAATATCTTTCTGTGACTTTTTCCCAAATATCAGTGATCTCACATCCATCTTATACCATATAATTTCTAAATTTTGATTATATTGGGTGTAACATTACAGTCACAGTTTAGTGCTTCTTTTCCACCCTAGTCCCATTCTCCTTTATTTCTTTTTTTTTTTTCTTTTCCTCTTTCCCACTACCCATCTCTCACATCTTCACAGACAGTCTAATTCTTTCTTACTGCCATGGTTTTTATTGTTGAAGGATATAATTTATCTCGAAACTTTTTTGTCCCACTGGCATTTACACTTAAAAAAATGTTGCATTTTCACCATCATTGTCGTCATTGTCTTACATCTGCTTTCCATGCTAGCATGGGTGGGACAAGTCATCACTGCATGTATAATTTCTTATTTGTTGCAGCTAATATCCATAGCTCGGTCAAGGAACATAACTTGTTTCTACATTCCTATTTTGGCATGATTTCTATGACTGGATGCTCTTCTTAATCCACACCACTTTACAGTGTACTGTGGATGAATTTTATTATGGTACCAACACTGGAAAGGTGGTCATATTCTTGAGCAAACTCAAAAGATTCTCTTGATTTTACATTGTTTCTGCTCATTCACCAACCATTTCATAGAGTATACTGTGTACTGATGCATTTTATCATGGCATCAGACAAAAAATCAAATATAAATTTTAAAAAAATGCTTATTTCCCCACCCACCAATATTTTGATTCCATTTCAAGCAACTCATGAGTGGTACAAAAATTCTTCTTCATTTCTTTTCATGATATATTTATTGAAGGATAACTAAAAGTTATTGGTACTGATTTTCACTTATCTCTCATCTTAGAATCCTGATATCTTTGAGGTTTGAAGCTAGTAGTATTGATATTCTATGACTACTATGCAAATATTGATTTCTTCCACAGCAGCAATGCCAATTTTCTAAGTGGAGGAGGATGTATGGTTGTTTGATTCTTTCTGTATTACTGGTACTGATTTTATCGACTCTGGCAGAATGAAAAATATAATTAATTTCCTGCTAAAATTCGAACTTCAAACATATATAATTAAGAAACTAAATTCTAAGTACTGTTAAGTGTTTTGTCTAACTTTTTATTGTTTCTGCTACTACACTGCCTTCGCGTAATAATAATCCTTTCTATTAAAGGCACAAGGCCTGAAATTTTGAAGGGAGAGGCAAAAGTCAATTACATCAATCCCAGTACTTGACTGCTGCCATTTTATTGATTCTGAAAGGATAAAAAATAAAGTTGACCTCTGTGGCATTTGAACTCAGATGGTAAAGGGCCAGAAGAAATGCCACTAAGCATTTTGTCTGGTGCAGTAATGATTCTGCCAGGTTGCTGGCTTAATAATAGTAATAACAATAACAACAACAACGATTTCTTTCTACTAAAGGCACAGGGCCTGAAATTTGTCGGGAGGGGCCTTGTTGATTACATCCACCCTAATGCTTGACTGGTACTTTATTATTGACTCTGAAAGGGCACAAGGTAAAGATGACCTCAGTGGAAATTTGAATGCAGTATGTGCAAAGCTGGGAAAAATGCTGCTAAGCATTTTGCCCTATGTGCTAATGATTCTGCCAGCTTGCCACTTTTATAATAATAATAATAATGATAATGATAATAATAATAATCCTTTTTAATATAGGTACAAGGCCTGAAATTTGGAAGAGGAGACTAGTTGATTACATTGACCCCAGTGTTTCACTGATACTTAATTTATCGATCCCGAAGGACAAAGTCCAACTCAGTGGAATTTGAACTCAGAACATAATGGCAGATGAAATACCACTAAGCATTTCACCTGGCAGGCTAATGGTTCTGCCAACTTGCCACCTTGATGATAATAATGATAATAATAATGACTAGGAGTACCCTTGGAAATTTCTTGGTTATTTTGAAAATTGCAAGATGAAATTGTATATTTTTCTGTAGCACTTGATCGATGTTGACTGTTATAGTGTTTTCCACTCTCACGTTTTCTTCAGTAACCTCTTCACTCTCTCTCTCTCTCCCTGTGTCTCTCCTTTCAGCCATACTACACACTCCTGTGCTTCACATTTTCTATTTCTCTCCCCCTTTCTTTTTACCTCTTCCTTCAACTATAATCATAGTAATCCCATTCTCTTAACTGTAGCTGCTAACACTTTTCCTTCTCTCTCCTTCTTTTCATTTCTGCCTTCAACTAACAATGTGACAATGTCACACATTTGGCCTTAGTGTGTTAATATATAGATAATGTTTTCAAATTTTGGTACAAGGCTGCAATTTCGGGTGGTGGGTCTAAGTCAATTACATCAACCCCAGCACTGGACTGGTACTTATTTTATCAACCCTGAAAGGATGAAAGGCAGAGTCAACCTCAATGGAATTTGAACAAACAAAATGCTACTAAGCATTTTGCCCAGTGGGCTAAGAATTCTGCCAGCTCACCACTTTAATAATAGTAATAATAATAATAATAATAATAATAATAATAATAATAATCCTTTCTACTATAGGTATAAGGTCTAAAACTGTTTAGAGAGGAAGCTGGTTGATAATAATAATGGTTTCATATTTTGGCACAAGGCCAGCAATTTGGGGGAAGGGGATAAGTTAATTACTTTGACCCTAGTACTTAACTGGTACTTATTTTGTCAACCCCGAAAGGATGAAAGGCAAAATAATTCTTTCTACTAGAGGCGTAAGTCTTGAGATTTTAGACTAGATTTAGTTGACATAATCAACTAAGTCCCTCCCCTAAAATATACAACTAGCACATATTGTATTGAACTTGAAAGGATGAAAAGAAAAGTTGACCCTGGCAGAATTTGAACTCAAAATGTACCAACAGATGAAATGCCACTTAGTATTTTGCCCAACATGCTAACAATTCTATCAGCTCGCCACCTTAATAATGATAATAATAACTGTTTCTGATCTGGGAGTTAAATGATGCCATTAACCCCGAGGACTTAACTGATATTTTATTTTATTGATCTCCAAAGAATGAAATGCAAAGTTGACTTCAGAAGGATTTGAACTCAGACTGTCAGAAGAAATACAGCAGAGTACTTTGTCAAGTTCTCTAATAATTCTGCGAGTCTACCACAACCACCACAACCACCACTACCTAATAATAATAATAATAATGATAATCCTTTCTACTTTAGGCACAAGGGCTGAAATGTTTTAAGAGGGAGCTAGTTGATTACATCAACCCCAGTGCTCAACTGGTATTTATTTTATCAACCCCAAAAGGATGAAAGGCAAAATCGACCTTGGTAGAATTTGAATTCAGAATGTAAAGTTGGATAGTTTGTAATTTAGGCAGAAGTCAGCAATTTTTAAGGAGAGGGTGTTAGCTAATTGCATTGACAATTTTGGAAACTTGACTGGCAAAATTGACCTTGGTAGTGATTTCTATTATTAGTCAAAAGTGCCCAAAGCTTGGGTAATTTGTACAAGGACAAAATAAGAAGACTTGGGGTTTAAATTAAGTAAAATGGAGGCAAAAATCAAAAACAATAAAATGTCAACCAAGTCCTTCATAGAAGACAAAATCCATTTAGAACCATCCAGGGTAGTTCATACAAAAAGCCTGGATTATTCTGGTGCATTATCATCATCATTTAATGCCTGCTCTCTATGGCTTGGATGATTTGACAGGCTGACAAGTTGGAGAGCCATGTTATATTCAAATGATTTTTCATTTATGTTTAAAGTCAAAATTATTTTCTGGGTAGGAGGAACAGTCAGTCACATCCGCTCCAGTTTCTGACATGTACTTATTTACTTCAAATGAATGAAAAGCAGTCAATCTTAGCAATTTGTTCATGATGAAAATCGCAACTTTTGATGAAGAGTGCAATTAATTACATCAACTTCCGTACCTGACTGATACTGACTTTATCTTACCCCAGGAGGAGGGAAGACAAAATCAGCTGTGGAGAGATAGGAATTCAGAATGTAAAGAAATGCAAGTAAACATCACAGTACATTTTGTATGATACTCTACAGATTCTGCCACCCTTCACCCTCCAATAATAATAGTCTTTTCTTTATCAATCACAAGGGATTGATGAGATACAATAAAATACAATGGACAATAAAGAAAGAGAAGATTTAGAAAATGTGGGGATAGACAAACAAATTTGTACAAAACAGGGAAAGATAATTAAAATTTTTTAAAAATGAAATAAATATAAAATAATATGAAACAAATAATAGAACAAGATGTAATTTTAAACAAATTCTAAAGTCTTTCAGATTATCCACATATACACAAAGGTGGGAACCCAATGGCTAAGTTGAGCTAGAGTACCCCATTACTCTCACCATTCCTTGTACTGAGTTCAGGTGCACCCAAAAGCATCCATTCACAATTTTTAGGTTTGGTGGGTTTGGAAAATCCCAGTGTGCTCAGATCCTTTTTTCATATACGCATGAAATTACTTCCAAAATTCACTTGTCCGTGATGAAAAATACTCCAGTACTGTTCTGACCTCATCTACAGAATTCATATTTTTTCCATCCAAATGATTTTGAAGACTGCAGAATAAATGATAATCAGATGGGGCAATGCCTGGCAAATATGGTGGATGGGGCATCGTTTCCCATTCAAACTGCTCCAGCTTTTGAAATGTCATCCTAGCTGTATGTGGCCAAGCATTTTCCTGATGGAAGAACACCTTTTGTCTTGAAACCAAAGATGGTCATTTTTCTTCTAGCGCTGACTTAAGCCTCTCAAGCTGCTTGCAGTAGATCTTTGTTATCATTTGGTTTGGGTTTAAAAGTTCAAAGTGGACTAAACCTTTCATCCCACCAAATAGATAACAACACCTTACATGGGTGAAGACCTTTTTTAGCCTGGGGTGCCAGTGTTTCTCATTTCCCTACCCACTGTTTTTGGCACTTGACATTTTTATAGAGAACCTATTTCTCATCACCAGTCACTATTCGGTCCAAAAAAAGGTTCATTCATGAGATGTGGTAGTTAAGAAGAGCACACATTCACTCTCTGTGTGTAATTAGACTTGGAAAGTTTGTGAGGAATACATTGACCCAATTTGCTGACTTTTCCAATGGCATGCAGGTGTCAATGAATGGTTGAACAACCAAGTCCAAGTTTCTTTGCTAGTTCCTCAACAGTTATGATGGGATTTTGTTCCACCAACGTTTGCAGGGTATCTTCTTCGAGCTCTACAGATCTTCCAGGACAAGGCTCATCTTCTAGGCTGTAGTTTCCAGCTCAGAATTTCTGGAACCACCATTGAAACTAGCTTGCATTTATTGTCTGATCCCCATATACTGCATTAATATTCCTCACACTTTCAGTTGCATTGTTGCCTTTATCAAACTCTTAAAACAAAATATGCTGAATATGCTCCTTTGTCACTTCCATTATAACATTGAAAAATTAACCATTAAAATCAAACTACACTCTTCTAAATTTACACTAAGAACAAAATAAATTACTACCTGCTTTTATAGCAAGTTGATGCAGGTAGTTTATCTTGTCCCCGTCCAACTTTTAATTCATGCAATTGAAAAACTGCATTATTTATGGGACGACCCAATACATATATTCTACCTCTTTGTTATTCTGTCACATTACTGTGAATTCCATGGCATTTTTCTGAGAAGATGAAGTCCCTTCACACTTTTCCATCACTTTTTATTGGAGTTCATATAACAGAATGTAAGCGTCTTGATAAAAAAAATTGGGCATAAGAGGCATCAGATGTGGTGTGCAAGAGAGAAAACTGTGCTGGTATGGATGTACCACATTAGTCTCGTTGAGTCTCATGGGAGCTATGACAAGTGATTGAGACCTTTGGCAATTTGCAGTGCTTGAGAAGACACATCAACCCAAGTGAAATCTTTTCTTTTCAATCATCTAGTGCTTTCCTGACGTTTCTGACTGTGCAAAGGAGGCAAATTTATTGTAACAACTCTGTTATTATTATTATTATTATTATTATTATTATTATAATAATATTTTAAAAGGATGGATGTAACTCTTCACAAAGGTAAACTGACAAGACGAAGAGCGCAATGCAATTTCAATAAATATTTTATTGGTTGAACGATATTTCTAAAAGATTTGAATTTCTATAATTTTGAATTTTTATCACTTTTTATTTTGAACTCAACAAAGACAGGCTTGCTGTCAATATTGTTCAACCAATAAAATATCTATTGCAATCACATCATGTTCTTTGTCTTGTCTATTATTATTATTATTATTATCATTATAAAATCTAAAAGGAATATGTATCATCATCAAATAATAAAACATGAAATCTTCTTGTTGCTCGGGTTTTATTATCTGATGGTGACACAAATTTCTTTGAGATTCTTGCAGGACTACTAAAAGGTGACACTCTTGCACCTTTCCTTTTAATTGAAACCTTTGGACTACTTATTGAAAATTGCTCTATCAAATTCAAACAAACAGGTTTCAAAAAAATGTTATAGAATATTGGCATAAAGGAATAATGGAATGACCTAATGAGCAACAAAATTTCAAAAAGAAAACCAAAATGGCTGCATGAACAAGTGTTTAATTGTCAAAGATAAGCTATAATTACTAATATCAAATAGAAATGTGCGTTGCTATTTCACAGCGACAGAAAATAGTTGCTATGAATTTTGACTGTTCTTTTTCTCTTCTTTCTGCTTCTGATGTACCATTTTAGTTTCAATAAATAGCATAATCTGCAAGGAACGCCCACCTTCTCAGATACATATAAGTAAATATGTCTAATGTGCCACAGGGACAAAGTATTGATTGCTTTTGTTATAAATATAGATGCAATATGTGATGACTTAAAACAACTCTTAGTGAATTTAGACATTTTATACTTTATACCTGTACATGCATGCATCCATCTATCCACTAATACATGTATATGAATACACACACACAGACATACATAGATAGACTTACATGGATGCAGGCATAAATATGTGGTTAAAAAGCTTACTCCTCAACCATGAGGTTTCAGTTCCAGTTCTATTGCATGTCACCTTGGGCAAGTGTCTTTTATCATAGCATCAGGTTGACTAAATGGCTTTATGGCTGCATTTGGTGGAAGGAAACTGAAAGAAGCATGTGCGCATGCACGCATGCACACACACACACACACACACACACACACACACACACACACACACACACACACACACACACACACGGCATCTATGCTGCTAACATGTAAAAGGCACCTGTGCCAGTGATATGTGAAAGTGTTATATCCTTGTGGATAAATGAATACACTGCAACAGTGTAATAACGATGTAATCAAAGCAAATGGCAGTAACCACATGGAACGTAACAACAATCTTTTAAGAACCAACAATCCAACATGCTAACTTGGTGTCTGAACTTTGAATTTCAACGCACAAACTGTGGAACTAGTATGATGATTTTATTCAAACCACAAGGGTTAAATAAAGAGAGGACAATACATGGGACAAATGGGTCAGGGACTTATCGAAGGATATTACATATATGAATGAATACACTATAATTTCAGATGAAAATGAAACAAAAATCAATGGACACGGAATGGGTTTGACCACACCAACCATATTCCTGCGTTGAACTGTTTACTTCATCCTTTTTAAAAAATTTTTATTCCTCTTAATTAGACAGTTACATACCCAACATTCGGGCTGCTTACTTCCATCTTCTTTCGTACTTTTTTGATATCAGATATTTCTTCTCCAGACATGCTTTCCCTCTTAGGTGATATGAAAAGAAGTTAACCAAAGCATGCCCGGAGACGAAGTATGGAAGACGTGTGGAAAAGGTATTGCATCAGGCACCTGATGCGATACCTCTTCCACACGTCTTCCATATCACCTCTTTCGCTATAACTATAATGGCTAGAAAACAGAATTTCTCTTCTCCTTTTAGTGGAGACAGTGGAATGATCTTAATAATTGATTTGGCTCACAACTGTATTTATTCTCCCCAGCTGTGACCGTACCCATTCGGTAGAAACCCACAGATCCGAGAGACTCAGACGCTGCACGATTGCATGCAGAACAGTTTCGTTGCTCTGCCTGCAATGTAAGCACGTAGGCGAAACCGTGATGCCGTGCCTTGCAAGTTTGTCCCAAATTGGTAAGGCACTTCGAAAGAATCAATAAAGAATCAACAAGGAGAATCTTTTTATAGAGAAATTCCAAACACTTCTTAACATACAAACCCCTCAGTGACCATATTCCCTTCTCTCGCCTACCCATTGAAATACTTATAAATTTACTTTTTGTTTTTCTAAGAACAGACATAAACTTCCTGTTGACAAAGAGTTCAGAACTCCAACTAAAGAGTATAAAACCTACAGAATTGTCTTCCCTTACACACACTTCTTGTTTTGACACCACACTTCCTGTTTTGACACCACACTTCCTACTTAACACATAAACTTTCAGCCCTCTTTTTTTTAAACACAACTTTTAATTCCATGCATCCTAATCTTTCTAATAATTATCTACATGGATTACCATTGAACTTTAAAAGCGCAAAGACAATATAATGTATTGGTATATTTATTTTTTTATTATTTTTTTGTAAAAAACATTTTCATTCTCCCTCTTCTTGAAAATTTGCCATGCAATGAAAGCCGGTTAGAAATCCTTTTTAATCCTCCTTATACACATCTATATTAAAATATGCTTTCAGTTTAGCATTCTGCCTTATTATTATTTTTTATTTTCCTATATATATATGTATATATATTTTTATAAGTCTCTCTTTCACTTGGACATTATCTCAAGGTGTTTGGTCTGCTTTCTTTTTCTCATGCTGGTTCTACATGACTCTTTTATCTTTGGTACCAGTACACTGAATATTTCACCGAATATTTCCATGGGAAATTCTTCCTGCTCTTGGGTATGTCTCTTCCTTGGGGACACCATATCACATAAACAATTCATATAAGAGCTTTATAATTGTCTTAGCACCTGAAAACCTCCAGTCACTTGGTACAGCTATCTACTACAATTAGGTAGTAAGCACCATTTACCGGTCCAGCATAGCCAATGTGTAAGCTAGACCATGGTTTCTCTGTCTCTGGCTACAATTGATATTTTTACTGGCAGGGCTTTGGCCACAAGCATGCAAGCTCGGTATATTCTCACCAAGTTTTTGATATCTCAGTCCATAGATGGCCAATAGACATAACTCCTCATCAGAGCCTTCATCCTTACCATTCCTGGATGTCTGCTGTTGTACACTTTTTTGTAATGTAGTTGGAACCACCACTCTTTGAGCATACATCAGAATATTATCGCAAACTGAAAAGCTACTGGCATCTGAATTTTTATTTTGTTTATTTTTTAAAGCTTTTTTAAAATTTTCATAATATACTTATCACCTACAGCTTTCATTCTTATATCCTGTGTAGTTCTTGGATAACATTCAACATAACACTTTTATTTCCACTTTCTGTGGCTATAACAGTCTCTTCTATTGGTTCCATAATTTTTAGAATTAATCTCAAAAGGCAGTCCACATGACCGATATTTTTCGATGGAATGTATTGCATTTTGAAGATATAATTTAGTAATATTACACCCCAACGTTGCAGGTGGTTCACAATATGAGTTGGTAACCCTTTTTTAAACCCATAAATTGACAGCAAAGGTATATGGTCTGTTTACAATAAAAAAAACTTCTGCCATGCAGAAACCTGTAAAATTTTTTAACTGCAAAAATAATTGCTAGGGCCTCCTTTCCAATTTGACTATATCTCTTCTCTGCCACTATTACAGAGCATGAAACATGAACCACTGGTTTTCTACTTCCCTCTTCATATTTATGAAGTAGATCTGCACCTAATCCATGCTCAGAAGCATCAGACGCTACTATGATGTTCATTTCAGGATCGTAATGTGCTAATGACAAGTCTTAGATTAGAATTTTTTTTATTTCTTCAAAAGTGTTCTGGCATTTAATGGACCAATTCCACTTTATTCCTTTTTTTAATAAGTCATTCAATGGAGCTCTTAACTTGTGCATATTAGGAATGTAGTTTTGGGAGTAGCTTGCCAGCCCAAGAAATGCTTGTAAAGTTGGAATATTTGTCCACGCAGGCATATTCCTTATTGCATCTGCCTTCAATGGGTCAGGATATCTACTACTTTTATCAATTATTTGCCCTAAGTACTTAATTTGGGGTAGAAAGAATTTGCATTTTGCTTCACTTAAAGTGAATCCAAAAACTTTAATTTTCTTAAACACAGCTTTTGTGTTCCACATGCTGTTCACAAGAATTACTCTTGATGAAAATATTTCCAGGGATGGGATTGAAAATTCACAATTGGATAACATGGTATCCATGATTTTGCTGGAATATTGCTGGTGCCACTTTTAATCCAAAAGGTAATCGTGTGTATCTCTACAATCCTCTGTGTGTATTTATGGTCAAATACTTTGAGCATTTTTCATTTACTTTTATCTGTAAATAGGCTTCAGACAGATCTAATTTCAAAAAAGTTTTTCCACCATTTAACTCTTAAAAAAAATGTCCTCTGCAGTCGGGAGTGGATGGTGGTATGTTTTTAAGCAGTTGTTAAATCTTGTAGAGAAATCAGCACACAGCCTAATCTTATTATTTTTTTCTTTAATACATATCGTGGGTTCCACCCACTTCAAGTAATCCACCTTTTTGATGACTCCACTCTTTTTGAGTCTGTCCAACTCTTCATTTACGGTTTCAATTGCCGCAAACAGTACTTTTCTGTTTGCTTTAAATACAGGTACAATGTTTTCACTTACTTGGAAATAGGCTTCCTCCTTTCTACATAGACCTAAATCTTCTGATAACACTTGTGGGAACATTTTTTTTCAATATTTTCTTCAGTTCTTCTGAAGACTTGTTTTTAACAAGACAACCATTTATGTTATTGCAGTAAAGATTTATGGGGAGGTGCCATAAACTGAATAGTTTAAACCAATCTGGGCCAAACAGATTGTATTATCCATAAAGAATAATTTTGCTTCATGTGTCTCTCCTTGAAATGTGATGTCAATACATGTTTTGCCCATGAAATGTAATTTATCACCTGATACACCATGCGCTATTTTTACCATTTTACATAATCTCAATTTGCCAATTGTTTTTCCAAGTGTCTGCATTTATTATGAAGATGCCACTACCTGAGTCTAACTGTAATCTGGTATTCACATCATTTATCTTTAGATGCACAAATTTTCTTGTTTTTCCGGTGCAGTCACTCTCTGCTGAAAACACCTTAGAACTTTTTGTGTTTGAGCCTTGTAGTCTTGTTCTACAATTAGAACTCCCATGTTCCAGCTTCTGACAACTACAGCACTTTTTGTTTTTAAATGGACAATCCTTTTCGTAGTGTAGGCCTCCACAACAATAACACGGATCGGGGCCTAACACTTTTTTTTATTGTGCTTCCCAGGACAACACATTTGAATTTTTGCAGAGAATCCTTGCACAGTTAAAATAATGAAAGTGGTTGATGCAATATAAAACAAAAAGGAAAAATTCAATTGTCACTAATAGTGATTGAGGATGTAAGGTAGCACCTACATTGCTAGAAACAAGAGTTAAAGACACTTATAGCCACAAACAGCATATGGTCTGTGTACTGATGGGGGAGATAACCACCCCACAGTGAGTGAGGTCACTATCCTAGCAAGCTAGTTTTGCTTGGAATTAAAGCTCATCAATAGTGATCACTCCATCGTTAATGCTAAATCCTACCTGTCAGTATATAGTATTTACCATATGAGTCAATGGATGATTCAGCAAAATGGTAATGTGAATACATACATACATACATATATTATACACACTCACACACATATAACTTATAGATGAATTTTACCTACGTATCTTTGTATACAAACTATGCTAACACCTCATATGTTTTCCCTTCTTTATTGTTAATAAAATTATCATAATGTATATTGACTGCTTTATCCATTGGCTTACATTATGAATGATTGCCTTCATCTTTTGCACAAGATCTAATTTATGCTTCAATCCAGCCCACGAAGTTCAACATTTCTAACTTAACAGATTATTTATTGACCCTGTAAAAAGTTGTTTTGATGGATTTGAATGCAGAATGTAATTTCTAAGATAGCCATCATGTCATGCATTTTTGCAAGAGGGTACAGTTGATTATATCAACTCTATTACTTGATCGGTAGTTTATTTTATTGACCACAGAAGGATGAAAGGCAAAGTTAATCTCAGCCAGAATTGAACTCAGAATAAAAATGATTATAACTAAATACACCAAGGCATTCATCTTTCATTCTACCAATTCACAAAATCTCTTTCATTCACTGCAATAAATAAACATATATGCTAATAAAACAAGCCAAACCACATGAATTTATGTGGAAATAAGAAATCCTTAGTGACAAAAATAATTTAAGTTTGTTGAGGGAAATTTGGCAGGTTCAACAGCTAAATGGTATTCCTGCTTGCAACTCATCGAAAGAAAAAGTAAGAAGAAAAAGAAAAGTCAAATATAAAACCATAGTTCAAGAAAACTAATGTTGGCCTGTGTTGTCAAAATTTGGTCAGTGTAGTTTATATGCCATGGGGAGAAAGGAATCCTCATGTTTTGGGTCTGATCTTTCAACTGAGAGAGAAAACTTAACTATTTTGAAGTTATAGCAGTTTGTAGAATATATTCATAGCAAATATAAACAAAAAAAAAAAAAAAACAAGAGTCCAAGGAAAGTTGTTGAGGCCTCTGTTGGTAAAAAAATTGGCTGTAATAGTAAGTACTATGGGAGAGATGAAAATCCTTGTGTTTTGCATGGACCTAACACTTAACCTGTGTGTGTGTGTGTTTGCAAGAGAGAGAGAGAGAGAGAGAGAGAGAGAGAGAGCAAAATGAAAGTATTTTTTAAAAAATTTGGAGGTAGCACTGAGAACACACACACACACACGCGCCGCGTAGATAGATTGGGGAGTAGGGAGAGAAGGGTATAAATAAGCAAGCAAAATGGGTGATGGTAGGAGATCAATAGCCAGAGTGACAAAGGAAAGTGCATGTTTTGGGTGGTGATAAATTAAACAGTCTGATACAGGAGTGTTGTTGGAAATATTCATAGTAAGAGAAGAGAGTAAGGAAGAAGTGGGTGGTGGGGATGCTACATTGCCTGTGATTTATGACACACATAGACAATATGATGATGATGGTGATGGAGGTGGTGGTGGGGTTGGTGATGATGATGATCACCACCATCATCGTTTTGAGGTTTCAAACTCTATCAATAATTCAACCAGGAATTTCTTCCTTTGAAGTATTCTTGAAAGCTTTTTGGTATGGAGTTTGTTTGAATCTCCTTGGAACCATATTCCGTATCATGTCTTCTTATGTTGTTGCTGTTAGTGCTTATTTTATAGCTTGATATCAGAAGGCTGTAAATTATAATGTTTGGTAATATAGATCTAAAAAAAAAAGAATAAAATAAATTTGTGTATGTAAATATTTATGTATGTGTGTATGTGTATTGATAGAACTCATATAGATATATCTGTGTTTGTATGCAAATACACACACACATATATTCACATATACACACTTTTAAATACACAAACAAGCATTTTTGCATAAATTATGTATTATTTTCTGAAAGATTTACATGTGAACTTATTTTCACATAATATCTATCTATTTAGACACACACACACACACGCACACTCACACATATATTTGAACATATGTGTTTTTGTGTATTAAGTATTATTATATATTTTATGATGCAGTGTTTCAAGAAAATCTATGCAGATACTCACACATACTTACATACAGAGAGAGAGAGAGAGAGAGAGAGAGAGAGAGAGAGAGAGAGAGAGAGAGAAAAGAGAGAGAGAGAAAGAGAGAGAGAGAGAGAGAGAGAGAGAGAAAGAGAGAGAGAGAGAGAGACATGTTAGTGTGTGTGTGTGTGTGTGTGTAATTTGAGTGTACTAAACCTGACTGCCTCCAAAATAGAGAGAATTCTAAGTACCTGCGAGAGAGGAAATTATAGTGGACTCATATTGTTGGGTGAGGTTATAAAGGTCAGACAGAAAGTTATTGTACAATTGATCTAGAACAGAATTAACCTGTATGAGATGAGATACAGTTCATTTTTGTGCCCAGAAGTGGTACCACAGATGCAGTCTTCCTAGTGAGACAACTACAAGAGAACTTCTTAAGCTAAGATTAAACCACTATACCTAGCATTCATTGACTGTGAGAAGACTTTTGACAGGATGTCAACCTCTGTAATCACTAAGGAAACAAAGTGCAGATGAATGGGTTATGAGGATTGTACATTCTATGTACAAAGATGTAATAAGTAAAGCATAAAGGTTAGGGCACATCAAGGTTCAGACCTCAACTCTCTTCTATTCTTTACAAGCTATCACAGAGGAGTTTAATACTGGTTGCCCATGTTGACTCCTAGATGTTGATAATGTAGCTTTTATAGATGAATCTATAGATAAATTAGAAAAGAAATTCCAGGCTTAGAAGCTAAACTGGGAACTGAAAGGCTTTGAGGTAAACTTAGCCAAGACTAAGGTGTTAGTAAGTAGGAAAGAAAACAGGATGCTGGTACATTTAGGGAAATGGTATTGGTCAGTATAAAGAACTGGAGTAGGTATGCACTCCACATGCAGAACCCATTGTAAGCTATAGACACACAAGAGATGTACTGAAATGAAAGAGAAGCTAACAGAGAAGGTAAGTCATGCATCTGGAATATGAAATGGAACAATACAAATTAAGAACATGCTATTCTCTTATATGCTCAGTACCATACTTGAAGTTATCAAGAGCTTTCTAATAATTAGCCAGGAGGTGACATAATTAGCCAGGAGGTGACATAATTAACCAGTAGGTGGCTGCTCAGCAAGTATAGTAGCCAGGCTAAGAATGGATTGGAAAAGGTTTAGTGAGCTACCACCTTTGTTGCCAACAAAGGTCTTTTCCCCTAGAATGAATAGTGATATTTGTGTTAGAACTGAAATGCTGCATGGTAATGAGACATGGGTTTTGAATGCAGAAACATTGGGAAGACTAGAAAGAAATGAAACTAACATGTTCTGATAAATATGCAATGTTAATGTGCATGAATGCTAGAATACAAATGATCTTTAAAAAAAACTGGGTATAAGAGGAATTAGGTGTAGTGTGTAGGAGATGAGGCAAAGCTGGTATGGTCATGTAATGTGTATGGAAGTTGACTGCTGTGTAAGGAATCTCCTGAAGAATAGACCTGCCTTACTGATCCCTTACCATGCATTCTCACTCCATTCTCCTCTATTTAGTGTTCACTCCCCACCCCTGATTTCTGTTTCCTCAACACTCATCGCCCTACATCTCTTATCTCTTCATTATCTATGCTGTTTGCACCAATGCAGGGATAATTGTCTACTACCCTACAGCGGTACTTTAATGTGTTGACCTCAGTCGGATTTGAACTGAAAACTGAAGGTCCCAGAATAAATACTACAAGGTATTTTGTTTTAAATTCTAATAAATTTGCCATTTCACCATTCTTGAATGGCAACTGCAAAAGAATTGGTTTTGTATCACTGAAACAAAACAGGTTGTAGCCCAAAGCAGGCTGGTATGAGAGTTTACATATAGACTTGAGTGTGTGCAAAAGATCTAAAAACTGAGTTGTTGTGCAGATCATGCTCTTTAAACTGAACCCCACTTGTATTTCTCAGTATGTTATGGAAATCTTCAACCACACAAAGTCTCTCTCTCTCTCTCTCTCTCTCTCTCTCTCCCCTCCCCCCCTCTCTCTCTCTCACACACACACACAAACACACACATATCTGAATCTATTAATAGTTGCTTGCCTGGCTACTTCCATGTGGATTACTGCTGCCTTACTTAGTTGTTCATTGCTTTGGATTAACTTTTCACAGAAGGATTCATGTGGAATCCACAGCAACAAAAAGAAAGAAAAAAAGCATCACAACAAAGAAAGGATTTGTTCCAGAAATTGATAGCAATGTGGCTGACTGGGTGGAAGCCATGGTGAACTGTTCTCTCAGTCTGTTCTGTGTGTGTAAGTGTATGTATGTGTTCTACTCTCTACAGAAGCAGATTGAATAAATTGCATGACGGGCTCTGCACTCACTGATAAGTTGTAGCATGACAGACAGACAGACAGACAGACAAACAGATGGACAGAGAGACAGACAGGCAAACATGTGATCAGTTAGATATATGAATAGTTTTAAAGATATTTCTAAACTCAGAATATGAAGCATAAGATATTCTGCATGGTTCATTTTATGATGATGATGATGACGACGACGGTGGCGGTGGTGGTGGTGGCTAAGGTTCCAGGGCTTTAATTAATGGAAATAACTATCTCATTCTATTAGAGCAGGGGTTCTCAGCCACTTTTTATCTATGAACCCTTTGATTATTATTTTATTCTGGTGAACCCCCATAACCATTCAATGTTTAAAAACTAGTTTTATAGAAACTTCTTTCAAAATTCCTATTTTGTTTTTCACCCATTGACTTGTGTAGGTTGAACTATATAAAGTGTTAGAGAAAGTGACAGTACCCAGGCCCTTTGCAAGCTCTCCAAGACTGGTCATCTTCATACAGCTTATGTTCCTTTTCAGAGCCAACTCTTTGCCTTCAGCCCCTGCAAACCACCAATGCCTGACCTATGACAAAGCCTTCCAAGTGCACGTCAGACTGATAGGCCACAGCCAGACGTGCTGTGTCCCATTTTCTTCTCCCATGTGATGTCCTTGGTCATTGTTAACAACAATTAACCAATGACTTACTATCTACATCTGATAATATTGGTAAAACCTTCCTTCACCATTGCAATTGCCTTTATTTCCTCATCACCACTTTCATCCCTCGTTCACAACTACCCTACAACCATCTCCCCTTCCACCATCCACTTCTTACTTTCTCATCTACCAATACATACTTAGTCTCACTCATTCAGGATTTGAACTCAGAACACAAAGTGTTGGAATAAATACTGGAGGACATTCTGTTCAGTGACATAATGAGCCTGTCATTTTTTATTTTTTACATTAAGGCAGTAGCCCATGCTGAATTGATTATGATAGAATCACCACCATCATTATCATCATCATTGATAAGGGAAATAACTGATTATATCAACCCAAGTACTCCATTGGTACTTTATTTTATCAAACCCTTGAAAGACAAAAGGCAAAGGTGATCTCAATGAGATTTGAACTCAGAATGTAAAGCATCATTAATAAATATCGAAGGGTAATTTGTCTGAGAGTGTAGCAATTCTGATGCTTTATTTTATCAACCTTGAAGGGATGAAAGGCAGAATTGACCTCAGTGGGATTTGAAATCAAAATGTAAAGAACCAGGATAAATACTCTGAAGCAGTTTTTTTTCTGTTGCTCTAATAATTCTGCCAGCTCATTGTGCTTAATAATAGTTTCTGATTTGGGTTACAAGGTCACCAATTTTGACCCCAATACTTGACTGGTATTTCCTTTATTGATCTATTCAAAGGATGGTAGGTTTAGTTGACCTTGACAAGATTTGAACTAAGAATATAAAGAGTGATAACTTAATAGTGCAAGACATTTCGTCCAAAGATCTAGTAATTCTGCCAATTCACCACTATAATAATAACAATGATAATGATAATGTGCAGCAGCCAAATATAGCGGGAAGCAAATAAAAGAACAAGCAGAGAGAACTGGAATTAATATCCGTAACCACTACCCTCCTCTCTTCCATTTCTAGCAATAAAGAGTCTCTTGTTTACCTAATGGCTTTTCTGTTACATTGATGTTATAACCTACTTTTTGTCCCCCCACCCTTTTGGTGTGGGGCTGGGTTATTATTTTTATATCATCGAAGATGTTTCTATATAACTTTTTCCAGCTCTTTTACTTACTAATCCTTCTCTCCCTCCTCCACCATTACCACCATCCTGTTATACATACATCCATGCATTCACTCATACATATGCTTACATACCACCACCATCACAGCTCCTGTTCTGTTGCAGATCAGTAAACAAACAAGAGCAACAACTGCAATACTATAGCCAGAGGAACAATGGACACCAAAGGAACAATGGCAACAACAACAATAGCAAAAAACCGAATCTGCAAAAACAGCAATAACATGATGATTTCTTTGATATATTAATATGAATAGGTGGTCAAGTCTTTGAAAAAGCTAAAGCTATATTTTGTTGTTGTTGTTCCACAAGGATTGAGGTCGGTTTTACTACTTGCAAACGCCATTATATTTATTATTTATGTTCCTCCTAAGAATATGGACAAAGCTGTTTTATTTACTGACACGTTTCTGTAATTTGGCATACACACACATTATATATAGTCACAGAAACACACACACAATATTAGATTTGACATAGGTATGGTTTTGTGGTTGGGAAGCTGGCTTACCAACCACATGGTCTTGAGTTCACTCCCACTTCTACTATAGCCCCAGGCTCACCAAAATCATGTGAGTGTATTTGGTGGACAGAAACCGAAAGAAGCCCATTATACACGTGTGTGTGTATCTGTACCCTTGTCTTGACATCATCACATAATGTCAAGATCCTCTTTCAGTAGGCAACAGACAGGAGAGTGCTTTACTCTTGCCCCATGTGTGGAGGTTTGTTGAACAAGGCAAAGTGTCGTAGACATCTTGGATTAGAAACTGATGCACTGGATGTCAGCCTGCCAGTGATGCAACTAAGTGATGTTCTGCTACAGAGAGCCTACCCAAGCTCCTGACTGGTTGCTTTGTCAGAAGTTGGGATGGGAGTTGCAGATAAGGTGAAGTGGAACATTTTCACCATGTTTTCTCTTTTCAGTACAAGTGACCTTGACTTTGATGGTGAGCTTCTCAAGTCCTTAAAATATCTACCTACAACTAATGGCTGATAATGTTGTTAGAGTCATGAAGACTCTTCCAAATGGCTGTTGCATGTTGAATTTTGTCTGGGATCCTTAGTAACCCATCTCTGCTGATTTAACCACCATATTCATAACAATGGCAAAAAGGATTACTGAAATGGAGCAGCTAGTTATGTTACTTTTTCTTAATTTGTGTCACTCTGGATGCAGTTGGTCCAATCGTAACTTTCATCTGAAAGTTGTAAAATAATCCAGAATAAGGTTGTTGATCTTGTTAGTGATGTAGTATCCTCAAAGAACACTCTCCACCACCTTGTGTGGCCTAGACCCATAGGTGTTTGTGAGGCTCAACCACAGAACCACCAGATCGTATTTGCCTTTCTTTGCTTCTCTGAAGTGTTGTGTGACTGCTCTTGTGAGTTCCAGGCAGCCAGGTGTTCTAGCAATCTCACCTTTCTGTACTGAAGTGTCTAGGATGAACTTTGTCAGCTGACAAAACTAGCTACTGAAGAATATCTTTCCTTCAATGTTCATTTGGGACCCAAACACCTTTGGTATACCTCCACTGGTTGGCAACCCTTCTTCTATGATGTATCACTTTCAGCATCTTCCACAGTTGTTGGAAGAATGTTGAACATTTATAGACATTATATGGTATTTTAGTGAGCCCTGAACGGAGGCTGGCCTTGCTGTGTTAACAATTTCCTGAATTTCTCTCCATCTCAGTTCACTCATGTCAAACTTTGTCATTGGGGCTGCTGCCTAGTGGAGTCACCTATGATGTTTTCCCCTTCTGAGTACTCAAGACTGCTACTTCACTTGTCACCAAGAAGTTTCTTGGTAAAACCAAAGAGGTTGGAAATAAAAGCTGCATGCACTTTGGCCCTTCCTTTTCTTTCACTTCTGTACCGTCTACTCAGTGGAAGGTGATCAGGATGTCTTTCAGTTTCTGTTTACCAAATTCACTCTCAAGGCTTTGGTCGGCCAGAGGCTAAAGTAGAAGACACTTGCCCAAAGTGTCATGCAGTGGGACTGAACCAGGAACCATGTGGTTGTGAAGCAAACTTCTTGCCACACAGCCACACTTGTATCAATATATCAACATCATTTTTACTTATATATA
>NC_069004.1:22627149-22634293 GCF_001194135.2 Octopus bimaculoides
GAAAGAAGCCTGTTCTATATATGTACATATAAGCTATGTGTTTGTCTGTCTTTGTTTATCCCCCACTCTCCTGCTTGAAAATCAGTGATGGTGTGTCCCTGCAACTTGGCAGATTGATAAAAGAGACCAATAGAATAAGTGCCATGCTTTTAAAAAAATAAGTACTAGGGCCAATACATTTGACTAAAAATTCTTCAAGGCAGTGCATGACCACAGTCTAATATGGCTGAAACAATTAATATATATATATATATATATATATATATATTTACACATGGTTCCATTTTTATCTACCCATTTGGATACTTAATTAGGCCACCAAAAAGTAACACTGCCATTTTTACACAGCAAAGGACTATTTACTATTCACTTTCTTTTTAATAGATTCTTTTTGATCTCTTGGCTCTTCTCAACATCATCAAACTTAGATTTATGACCTATTCTTGATAGCCAAGCTTCTCCAACTGAAAGAATGGCCTTTTTATTTGTCTTTCATTTTTTAATTTCCTTTTCCTTTTTTTCTATACTCTTCTCTCCTTACCCATTTCCTCAGTTTGTTCTTGTCTAAATGCTCTTTTCTCTCTCTTTCTTTCATTTTTCACCTCTCCATTAGTATTTATTTCCCTCTTCCTCTTTTTTCTTTATTGATGCCTGTGTATTATCTTAAATGTGTGGCCTGATCACATGAAATTCAGGTCATGAGATAAACTCTAAGTTTCAGTTTCAATAAAAATATAACATATCCTTTAAAACATATTGAGCACTCCTCTCTCGTTCATCATAATATAAACCAGCATACATATATCTATCTATATACACACGTATATATATATATATATATATATATATTCAACATGCTTCTATCTGTTTCCTTCTATTAAATCCACTTGGAAGGTCTGGAGCTATAGTGTGTGCATACTCCTTCCATTCTCACATACATACATAAATACACATACGAGTATGCACACACACACACACACATTAATTTATGCAATTGGCTGAGTTTCTGGAAATAGGGAAATTCACTAGTCCAAGCAGATGATCAATAAGTATCCGGACTATTGCTATAGTAATGAAGTTAAAGCACGGAGACTGAAGCTGCTTGGTGCAGATTGACCTTGAACTCTGCTGTGCATGTGCACTAAGTTTTAACATTCTAGCTCACATCCACTGTTTACAGCAGTACTTGGAAGGAATGTGTGTAGTGTGTGATCATTGCATTGACCATGACAGAGAAAGTTGAACAGAGAATCTGCATCAAATTTTGCCAAAAGCCTGGCCATACCTGCTCAGAGGCCTATGCAAAATTTTCAAAAAGTTTTCATCATTTTCTACACAATCAAGGAGATCTTGTGCAACTGAAACCTGAGTGTCTTTTTGGTCTGCTGAAAGCAGTTTTGGCACAAACTTGGCAGATACACATTTCATACCCAAATCTTCAGTTATAATGGATTGAACTGAACTGTAACTAATCTACACATCCTCTGATAACTCACGGATGGTGATTTGACAATTTCCACTCACAGCCACATGCACATCTGTGATGTTTTTCTTGGTTCTGTTGGTTGCGGGTCTCCCAGAATGTTTGTCAATATCAACATTTTTTCAGCCATCTCGGAAACATCTGAACCACTTTTACACTTATTTGTGGCTCATACACTTCTCTCCATACACTTCCTGCAACTTTGCAGGCCTCTGAGCAGGTATTGCCTTGACAGCAAGGATCACATGCTACACACCTTCCTTCCAAGCAGTGCTGTAAACAGCAGAAGTGAGTCAGAATGTTAAAACTTAGTGCACATGCATAGCAGAGTTCAAGGTCAGTCTGTGCCAAGTGGATTTATTCTGCATGATTTATTTTCGTTACTATGGCAACAGTTCAGATATTTATTGATCAGACCTCATATATACTATGCTACAGAAATGCACACACATACATGCAAGGTCATGAGTTGTGTACTTCTTTCTCTGTCTATAGAACAGAAAGTAAATAAAGATGCTTTTTTTACCAATAGAGGCATCGTTTCCTCAAACTTATCTATTTCTTTGCTCTTGTATCTATGCTTGCCTCACATGCACCTCCAGGAACAACCGGTCACCTAAGTAACAGAAATTAATGAGACATCTGAGCACTCCATGAATCTATTTTTTTTTTTTTACTATAAGTATTTCCACGACTAACTATTCTTGTTTTTCTTTGTACTAACCACTTCTGTGCATTTAAAGACCTGGTTCTCCTTCTGTACGTATGTTTCATTCTAATTAATGACCTTAACGTGTGTTTGCTAGTAATTTCAATTAGTTCTTGTACTCAGGCTATGAAGATCCTATCATTAGCTTCCTATAACAAGTTGGTTTACCATTTAATGAATCATTTCAGTTCAGCTGCAGCTTGGATATACAAGTACTTATATATACATGTGTGTGTGTGTGTGTGTGTGTGTGTGTGTGTGTGTGTGTTCTTTCATCAACGTGTCTCTGCTAATTATTCAATTTTGTCATAAATCTGTTTTTGTTTATTTCACATCCATCCATCCATCCATTTACCAACTTATCTATCTATCTATCTCTCCATCTGTCTTATAAATTCCTTCCTCTCTTCTAATTCAATGTCTTTTTCTATTTCATGGTAATCTATAATTTTCAGTCAATTTGTATGATTTACGATAATTAGAACAAGTACCTTTGGAAATTTCATAGTTCTTCTGAAAACTAAAAGTTGGATGGAAGTTTATAGAAAAGCATAAAATTCATGATTTCTTTTGAAATTGTATATTTCTTGAAGAATTTGATTCTTAAGATGCTGCAAATTCATATAGATGGTACTGAACCAACAGCTTTAGAAGTGAATATTTTTGAAAATTATTTTCTTTATTATATAATTGTTATCTCTTCTACCTTGAGAGCTGATGTCAATTTTCTAATCTTTACATTAAGGAATAAACACAATTGAGCAAGAGCTACATGCAAATTGTCCATAAGAAAATACTGGTTTACTTCCCTTTGCGTTTCCATTGTGATTATGTTATTAAAATTATTGAAAACACATTAATAGGCAAATACTTTAAGCATTCTTAATTACAGACTGAAAATGAAGGCATAATCTTATACGGTTAAGAAGCTCTCTTTACAATCATGTGGTTGTGGATTCAGTTCCACTGTGCGGTGCTTTTGCAAATGTCTTCTACTATAGCCTCAGGGCTGACCAATGCCCTGTAAGTGAATTTGGTGAAAGGAAACTATGTGGAAACCTGTCGTATATATATATATATATATATATATATATATATATATATTGTGTATGTGTGTTTTTGTATCTGTATTTGTCCCTCTGTCACTGCTTGACAATCAGTGTTGGTTTGTTTACACCTCTTTAACTTAGCAGTTTGGCAAAAGTGACTGATAGAATAAGTACCAGATTAAAAAAGAAGTACTAGGTTTGATCTGTTTGACTAAAAACTCTACATGGTGGTGCCTCAACCTGACCACAGTTCAATGACTGAATCAAATAACAAATAAAAGAAAAAGATTTAGTATGACTATGTTGGTATCAATTCAATAAATTCTAACATGCTCTACTACTCTTCCTTATTTTTGAGCCAAAGAAAAATGCATAACTCTGATATTATACAAAATTTGGATTAATTTACAACTGCTTCAGCTGTAGTAATAATAATGATTCTAATATTGATACAAGGCTAGCAATTTTGTTGGGAGACGTTACTTGATTACTTGATACTATCAACCCCAGTACTTGACTGGTACTTTATTTTATCAACTGTTTTTTTTTCTTTGCTGCTTTTGTGGCTTCCCATGACTCTCTGTTGCCATCCAATTCCTTAAGTCCAAGAAGGACTTAAGTGCAAGAAGGAAGGAAAACTTTAGAATTCATTTGAAGGAAACAAGCAGTCGAAGGATGTTAATTGCGGATAGAATTTTCACAAAAAATTTGGTAATAAAAGAATTATTAAACTAAAAACTTGGTTTAGTACCTTATTTATATATAAAACACTACAATTAGCTGTAATTTTTGACAGCACAGGGCCAGCTAGTAATAATAATAATTCTTTCTACAAGGCCTGAAATTTTGGGGGTGGGTGCTAGTTGATTCCATCAACCCCAGTGCTTAACTGGTACTTATTTTATCAACACCAGAAGAATAAAAGGTAGTAAAATCAATTTTGGTGACATTTGAACCTAGAACATAATCGGTCTGAAAAATTACTGCTTAGCATTTTGTTGCAAACTTCAACGATTCTGCCAACTCAATGATAATGATGATAGTAATTGTTTCTAATCTTGGAACAAGGCCTTAAATTTGGAGTCAAGAACTGAGGTTGTTTATATTAACCTCAGTACTTTATTGGTACTTATCAATGTGGGAAGGATAAAAGGCAAAGTTGACTATGGCAGGATTTGAACTCAGGATATGAAGAGCCAGAAGAAATATTACAAGGTATTTTGTCTGATGCTTTAATAATTCTGCCAGTCCACTGCTTTGATAATAACTGGTATTTCAAGCAGTTTCATGTGGGAAGGAGTTAATTGATTAAACTGTTCCAAGTACTTGACTAGTACTTGGTACTTTATTGATCTGGAAGAGTGAAAAGCAGTTAGTCTCAGTGGATTTGAACTCAGAATGTAAAAGAGTCAAAAAAAGAATTGTTTAAGCAGGAAATCTTAGAATTTTCTGGGACAAGGAAGTTATAGAGCTTAGTGATATTCCACACTTATAAACCAGCAACTTCCTCACTACTGCTACTCTATTTTTTCTGACACATTGCTAATGGTGTCCGTTGGTGTTTATTGGTTGCATGTATTGCACTCTAGCTGAAATTAATTCTCTATACTCAGCATTGCTGTTAAATTGTCTTCTTAAATCAGATTTTGACAGTTTGAGTGGTATTGAGGTAAGGAAAACAAATCAATACCTTGTAATGACTGTTTCTACTGAGGGTTTGTGTGTGTGTGTGTGTGTGTGTGTGTGTGTGTGTGTGTGTGTGTGTGTGTGTGTGTGTGTGTGTGTGTGTGTGTGTGTGTGTGTGTGTGTGCGTGTGTGTTTAGTTGTGTATGTAAGGAGTTTGATTTTCAACCTTTTGGTTTCAGGTTCAGTTCCATTGCAAGCACACCTTGAGGTATCTTCTGCTCTAGCCCTCAGTCAATGAATGATGTTGTGAGTTAATTTTTGTATAAGGAAACTGTATGAAATGCATTGTGTATACACACACATACACACTTATATCCACGCATATTGAGACCTTTGGCATTGTGTTGTGCTTGAGAAGACCCATCAAGCCAAATAAAATTGCAGTTGTGGCAGATACCGGTGTCACACAAATGGCACCCATGCCAGTGGCACATAAAGGCACCCATTACACTCTTGGAGTGGTTGGTGTTAGGAAGGGTATCTAGCCATAGAAACCATGCCAAATCAGACTGGAGTCTGGTGCAGCTTTCCAGCTTGTCAGCCCTGGTCAAACTGTTCAACTCACACCAGCATGGACAATGGACAGTAAAGGATGATGATGATGATATATATATATATATATGTGTGTGTGTGTGTGTGTGTATAAATATATATATATGTATGTCTGTGTGTATATGTGTGTGTGCATATGTGTATATATGATGTATGTATGTGTGTGTGTGTGTATATATACAAAGTCTGATCAGTAAGTATCCGGACTGGTGCTATAAAAACAGAACTACAACATGTACCAATTTGCCATTTAGTCTCCTTCCAAGTGGTCACCTTTAGAAGCCACACACTTAATCCAGTGCTGTTTCCATTGATGGAAGCATTCTTGGAACTCGTTTTCTGGGATAATCAGCAGCTGCCTCATCAAATTCACTTTGATTTCCTTGATGTCATGAAATCTTCCTTTCAAGCAGGATTTAATTTTTGGAAAGAGGAAAAAGTTGCCAGGGGTAACATCTGGGGAATATGGTGACTGTCAGACCTGGGGAATTTTGTGCCTAGCCCAAAACTGCTGCACAAGCTGCACTGAATGGGCAGGTGTGTTGTTATGGTGCAATTGTGGCCTTTTCCAACAAATAGCATCCTGCAAATACTGCAAAACATCATGGTAGTCCTCCTTGTCTACTGTCTGACCAGGTGGAGCATGCTTATGATGAACAATCCCCTTGTAATCAAAGAAAACAGTTAACAGTGTCTTCATATTGCTTTGACTCATATGTGCTTTCTTCAGTCTCAGAGAGGTTGGGGGCCTTCCGCTGCGAAGACTGAGCCTTTGTTTCAGAGTCCTAGCCACAGACTCATGATTCATCACCCATTATAACCATTTTCAAAAAGTTTTCATTGTTCTCGGCACAATCAAGGAGATCTTGTGCTACTGAAATCCAAGTGTCTTTTTGGTCTGCTGAAAGCAGTTTTGGCATAAACTTGGCAGACATACATCTCATACCCAAATCTTCAGTGATAATGATTTCCCCTCACAGCTGCACACACATTTGTGATGCTTTTCTCAGTTCTACTGGTTGTGGGTCTCCCAGAATGTTCGTCACTATTGAAATTTTTTCGACCATCTTAGAAACGTTTGTATCACTAGTACACTTGCATGTGGCGCATACACCTTCTGCATACACTCCTCTCCGCATACACTTTCTGCAACTTTGCATAGACACATTCTCTGCTCAACTTTCTGTCTTGGCCATTGTGATGATCACACACTACATATGTTCCTTCCAAGCACTGCTTTAAACAAGCAGAAGCAAGCTAGACTCTTTTACCCTTTTAATTGTGGCCATGCTGGAGCACCGCCTTTAGTTGAGTAAATCGACCCCAGAATTTATTCTTTGTAAGCCTAGTACTTATTCTATCGGTCTCTTTTGCCAAACCGCTAAGTTACGGGGACGTAAACACACCAGCATCAGTTGTCAAACGATGTTGGGGGGACAAACACAGACACACACACACACACACACACACGCACACACATATATATATATATACATATACATATACATATATATGACGGGCTTCTTTCAGTTTCTGTCTGCCAAATCCACTCACAAGGCTTTGGTCGGCCCGAGGCTATAGTAGAAGACACTTGCCCAAGGTGCCACGCAGTGGGACTGAACCTGGAACCATGTGGTTCGTAAGCAAGCTACTTACCACACAGCC
>NC_069004.1:22634400-22635444 GCF_001194135.2 Octopus bimaculoides
ACACACACACACACACACACACACACACACACACACACACACACACACACACACACACACACACACACACAAGATATGTGCATGTGTGTATGCATACTTGCTTGTGTATCTGTTTGAATGTTTATATTCTGCACTACACTTAAACACTGGTGTTTGTTGATGATCCCTCTCAACAAATTATGTACTTGCTCTGCATATTTGAAGGTGAAAAATTCTATACTTGAAAAACAGTTAAGGGTTAGTGACAGGAAAGGCATCCAACTGTAAAGCAGTTCCTTATGAGTAAATGAATACAGATGTAATAACAAATGATATATGCATGTATGTGTGTGTGGTAGATAGATAACATATAAACACATCTTTGAACACACATTTGCACATACACACTCATGAGAGAGAGTGTGTGTGTGTGTATGCGCATGTGTGTTTATGCTCCCTATAATGTGATAAAATCAACATAGCTAACACAGTATGACATTGAATCACCACCGCAAACATTGTTTGTTCAAATCCACTCTGGTCATTTCTTTGTTTATTTAGTTAAATAGTGCAAGTAATTCTACAATTCCTCTGATCTTAGCTACTTGGGAATAGCTACCAGATTTTCTGGGAGTTGAATCTTACCTACTTCATACCATTAAATCAGAATGAAGTACAGGCCCCTTAATCCTTTGCCAATCTTGTGTATCACATGCAATACACAGCATGTATTTCCCTGGTTTCTACACATCTTATAATGATACATATCCCCATTTTTTTTCAAAGACTAGGCTAACTTGGGACTTAAGAAAGGAAGGCTTTATATTACTCAGAATGTATGAAGAAAGGGCTAACTAAAAGTCTGTTAACAAGCATGGATATTTTGGATGAACATAGGAAAATGCATTGGACAAGCAAAGGGGTTAAATTTTCTCATGTCTTAGCAAGTATTACCATGTTTTAAAATTCTCATCACATATGTATTTGTTCTCTCTCTCTCTCTCTCTCTCTCTCTCTCTCTCTCTCTCTCTCTCTCTCTCTCTCTCTCTCTCTCTCTCTCTCTCT
>NC_069004.1:22635507-22636973 GCF_001194135.2 Octopus bimaculoides
CTCTCTCTCTCTCTCCCCCCCCCCATTGATCATCTGTGACCAAATCTATGGTCACTCTATCCATCCTTACATGAAATTGTTATAGATTGTGCTCCACTTACTAATTCCTTACATGAGGGGTTCTCAGCCCTTTTTTGCCTATGAACCCCTTTGATATCTATTTTACTCAGATGGATCCTCATAGCCATTCATTGTTTAAAATCTTATTGTATTTTTATAATTAAATTATATAAAAAAGAATTTTGAAAATATTTTGTGTATTGTAGAAGTATAACCGATTTATTGTACATAATTTTTAATAACAAAATTTTATATGGGTCCCAATTGAAAATCACTGCTTTACATGCTATTCAAGATCAACTAATCTCCTTTGAGACTGCAGCAGGTTGTGAAGGTTTTTTTTTATAAATCATTAAAATACAAAATATGCACCCATCTTTGAGAGCAAGAGAAGCCTTTATATGCTAAACTGTATGGATGATTTTTAAGTATATAGGTTCAGTGATAAACTGAGAAAAGGGATTTCTCTGGGCTAGAAAATGGTCATTTTGCAATAAAGAGGCCAATATTTAAACATCAGACCAAAGTTGTTTTCTTAAAATCAATATCTTCCATGCTAGTTCCCTTGTACATTCCAGAGATATGGATACTTATAAGACTTTAAAAAATTATTAGAAAACACACCCAACATTAATATAAATTTATGGTACTTCACTACTCATTTCACAAACATTGAGGCAACATAAGGCAAAAGATGAGCTAGTTATCTCTCATTTGTCTTTCAGAGACTTAGCCATTTGGTAGGAAATATTATAAACTCTCCTATCTAAATGTCATTGACTGAGATTCAAAATATCTTTGCTACAATAATGCAAGATTGAGCTTTGGGGAGGAGTTTTGAAACCTCTCTCAACTAGGATCGCCAAATGATGCTGATGTGTTTGGGTATATTCCTCCCTCCCCTCTCTTTGTCTCTCAGTACCATTGGCCAATTGTGTCTAAAGCTTCACTAAGTGTATTCTCTCTCTCCCCACCCACCATTAACCAACTCTGTAAAAACCAATTAACCAACTCAAGTTCCTGAATTGACTTTATTGATTCATGTTGGCAAATACTTAACATATACAATATATATATATATACACACATACACACATCACACCATACCATATGCACATATCTGGTGTGCATGCACACTTATACACAACACATGCAAGCCTCCACTTATACATGCAGCACATGACCAGTCTATCTAAATTCTAATTTGAATCCATCATTCTACATTATCAAACTGTGAACTACGGCAGCTGAGTAGGAATACATACACACTGGGCTTTTGGCTTCTCCAGTAAACAGTTCCAATCCTACTCTGGATAATTCAATGTATCCACACTAACACAGCCAACGCAGCCACCTTACTCACACATATTGACCATAGCTTTTAGTATATATATATATATATATAT
>NC_069004.1:22637007-22638481 GCF_001194135.2 Octopus bimaculoides
GTGTGTGTGTGTGTGTGTGTGTGTGTGTGTGTGTGTGTGTGTGAGTGTGTGTGTGTGTGTGTGAGTGTGTGAGCATATACTTATGTATCATCATCATTGTTTAACGTCTGGCATGGCTTGGGCAGTTTAACAGGAGCTAGTCAGCCAGGGAGCAGTCCAGACTCCAGTTGTCTGTTTTTGCATGGTTTCTACAGCCTGATGCCCTTACTAATGCCAACCACTTTAGAGAGTGTGTTGGCTGCTTCTTACATGCGATCAGCATGAGTGCATTTATGCAGCATCTGCAAAAGACATGCCTGTACATATGGATCACCCTGATTTTCGCTTGGCACGTCTTCTCAAGTACAGCAAATTGCCATAACTTCTGATCCCTTGTCATTTCCTCAGTGAGGCTCAGCATCTGAAAATCGTTTTTCACCACTTCGTCCCAGGTCTTCCTCAGTCTACCCCTTCCACAGGTTCCCTCCACAATTATCGATCAGCACTTCTTTAACAGGTGCAGGAGTGGCTGTGTGGTAGGAAGCTTGCTTCCCAACCACATGATTCCAGGTTCAATCCCACTGTATGGCACCTTGGGCAAGTGTTTTCTACTATAGCTTCAGGCCAACCAAAGCCTTGTGAGTGGATTTGGTAGATGGAAATTGAAAGCCCATCATATATATATATATATATATATATATATATATGTATATGTATGTATTTCTTGTGTTTGTTCTCCCACCATCGCTTGACAACTGATGTTGGTGTGTTTATGTCTCCATAAATTAGCAGTTCGGCAAAAGAGACCGATAAAATAGTTGCTAGGCTTACAAAGAATAAGTCCTAGGGTTGATTTGTTTGACTAAAAGGCAGTGCTCCAGCATGGCCACATGCAAATGACTGAGACAAGTAAAAGAATAAAAGAATATGTACAAATATATATATATATATATATATATATATATATATATCTATAACAAATAATAGAGGTGGAAAATAGAATATATGAGACATCGCTCACAACGATCATTCCGACACATCCATCCTGCTTCGATTCCTCACAGATGGGATACTGTTCAACAGCAGAGAATGTGGTTCATCAGCTTACTTACTAGGAACTTGCCCAACACTTAAATATTTACGTGTGTGTGTGTGTGTGTGTGTATTGATCCTGAACATCAACTGGGAAGATCGCATCACCAACAACTCTGTACTTGAAAGATCAGGTCTCCTGAGCATCGAAGCCTTGATCATTGAACACCGTCTCCGATGGTCAGGTCACGTTCGTCGGATGAATGAACACCACCTTCCCAAGATCTGTCTCTACGGTGAACTGTCTGAAGGAAAACACCCTCGTGGAGCCCCCTTGAGGCGGTACAAGGACCAACTCAAATCAACCTTGAAAAGCACCAACATCGACCCCGCACACTGGGAGGATATCTCGGCAAACAGACCCCTCTGGAGGCAAGCCATCAAAACGGGTTCAGCGGACTTT
>NC_069004.1:22641276-22646957 GCF_001194135.2 Octopus bimaculoides
TATATATATAAATATATAAATATTTACATTAATTTTTACACTAATTTTTAGTATACATAGTATATATATATATATATATATTATGTATGCTAAAAATTAATATAAACAACTAGGTGCAATGTAATACCACAAAGGAAAAATTTAATTGTCACTAAGTGTGACTAAGGGTGCTGAAGCACCTACATTGCTAGAAATAAGAGTTAAAAATCTCTTGATGCTGCAAGAAGTGCACAATATATATACACTAAGTAGAGAGTTATTTTTAATTTATGCATTACCATTTGGCTAAACCAGCCATACATTTTTATGGTAAAAAAATACATATACTGGCAGACGGAACTGGCCAAACGATCGTCCATTTGAGCAGTCACTACTGATGATGCCTAAGGAATAGGTGAAACTAGGCAAAGTCTGATGGTTCTAGAGATGGTCATGGAGTAGTTAACTCATTGGGAATTTAACCAAATATGTCTTGGGGATGATTTGAAGTCAGTTGAAGAAGAAATTTTGGTTTCAAATTTTGGTAGTAAGCCATAAGTTTGGGGAATGGGGTAAGTCAATTACATCAGCCCCAGTGTTCAACTGGTACTTATTTTATCAACCCTGAAAGGATAAAAGGCAAAGTTAATGTTGAAATGCTGTTGAGCATTTTGTCTGGCGTGCTAATGATTCTGCCAGATGGCTGCCTTAGTTGAAGGTGAAATATTGCAAGTTGAAAGTGATAATGATGTATTCCAAATGAGAGGGTTTGGTTCTCATTCAGCAGATGGTAGTGCAACGTTGGCATTGGATTGACAGACTTCTAATTCCAGAAAATATCCTCAATTTTTAGGTGTTTCTGTGATTTATTTTTCACTTAATTACTTACTATTTGAGAAATCTCCACTTTTACTCATGGGTTTCAAGCCCAAGTATACATATTAGCTATCTTTGTATGCTCAGGTCTGACAGGATTAGATTTGCCTCTACTGCATTTGAACATCATTTTACCACTTCTCGTATTAACACCACTTTCAGGCCAACTAGAAAACCTGTACACAGTTACTCAACCTACACATAGTTGCCCAGCCTGCAAGAAATAACAGCCAAATCTCCCTAAATCTTCCTAAATAGGAAACATCTCCTCTTTTTCCCTTACTCACTTTAACATCATAAAGCGAAATCTCAGCCCTGCAAGTTAAGATATCTTTCTAGTAAAAGAGACGTATACTCATTTTTGGCAGCTATGGGGAAACAGGACCACACAATAAAATGTCTGGCTTGAAGACTCAGTGTCCTGATGCCTTTGATTAATTGGAAATGAGTTGGCCATCTATTGCACAACCTTTTTAACCATTCTACATCCTATATTTATTCTATAGTATCAATGAAGAGCTTTTTGGCCAATGGAAAGTTATGCATAATAAATGTGTGTGTGTGTGTGTGTGTGTGTGTGGCTATTTAGAGGAGTTCCATATGAGTTCATGTAAATAACATGCATATTTAAAATGCAATGATACAATAAATAAACACAAATACATAATTATACACACACATCATATGTTGATGCACACATACACACACACTTCATATGTTCAGGTATGTACACATGCATTGTGGAGCTCAGGCTCAGGCCAATGTACTTGTGTGTGGGTTGGAATATGCTAACATCAAATATAAGTACTAGTGATGTCAATGATAGTGACTGGGAAATGATGAAGATGATTATGATAACAGTGCTTGCTGTCACCATTGCAATGAAATGTATGGAAATCTTAGTGCATATGCACTTACACTGATTGGATCCAGCCAATTTGATAAAAAAGGGAAAGCAAATATCAATTCACCCAGCCATCCACCAGTCCATTCCAATTTGGGAAATGTTTCTGGTATCTGGTTTTAAACTAGCATTTTATCAAGTGAGGGTTGAAATCTAGCTCTCATTCAATTATCCATAATTAATGGCATAAAACCAGAGCTAAACAGCAGAGAGTTAGATACACACACATAGTTCTGTCTGTCTGTCTGTCTGTCTGTCTGTCTGTCTGTCTGACTGCCTGTCTACATGCATATATGTACGAGATGCATTCCATCAGTTTTGAGACTTTTTAGGAGGCAGTTATAACCGTTCTAGATTACTGTATTTTTAGTATATCATTACTACACATCTAATAAGCTGACCTGCCAACATTTTTATTCCATATTGAGTGAGACGGCTGTAATAGCACTTTAAACACACCCTACTAACTGTTTGCCCCTAGTTTGTAGATTGCAGTTGGGACATGAAGTTGGGACCTTATTGCTTGCTATGCAATAAGGTTTTGTGTTAAACTGGGCAAAAAATGCTACAAAAACTTATGAAATGCTTCAGACTGCTTTTGGATTACCTTGTATGAACTGAGCATGTTTTCCACTGGCACAAAAGGTTCAAAGATGGTAGAGAGAAGGGAGATTTGATAAGAGGTGTAGAAAGGAGAGGATATATCAGAACACCATAACTAATTGAGAAAATTCACAATTTTCTGGATGAAAATCATGTGTCTATATAGACAGTAACCATACAGTTTGGAGGTGGTGTGGCAATTGTACACAGAATTATTTAAGATCTGAACATGTGCAAAATTTGAGCAAAGTTTGTTCCCAGAGTGCTCAATGATGAATGGTGACAGCAGGGAGATGGTTGAGCTCATTACATCCAATCCAAGAACACTTGAGTCTCTGGTGATCTTTGATGACAACTGGATCTACTCTTATGAACCAGAGTCCAAGACAGAGAATGCCCAATGGAAGCATCCTGGCACCACCAGACCCAAGAAGAACAGGCAAAACAAGTCCACTGGGAAGCTCATGATGATCCCTTTTCTCAATAGCAAAGGCCTCATCTACATCTAGTGTGTTTCTTCAAGCCAGGCAGTTAACAAGGAGTACTTTGTGGAGGTTCTGACAGAGTCCAGGAAGAGATTTCACCACAAAAGGTCAGAGTCCTTCCATTTGTGTTGGTGGAACCTGCATCAGGATAATGCACCAGTCTACTCTTCCATTCTGGTAACTAACTACTTGACAAAATGGATGTCAGAACTGTCCCTCACTGTCCCTAAATGCTTTCACTCCACTCCACACTTTTGTTTGCCATCCAGCCCGATCCGAAGCAAGGGTTTTCTATGTCCTCTGGATCCATTCCAAGTGACTTTGTAGTAGTCCTTATGCCATCCTTAAACCTTTTTTTAAGTTTACACCGATAACATTTCCTCTCTGCAAGCTCACCATAAAACAGCTGTTTGGGCATGCCTTCATCCGCCATTTGAACAATATGATCATACCATCTCATTTGGTTTCTCAAAATCATAGCTTTAATTGAGGTGATGCATGCAGATGCAAGGACATCTATGTTTGGAGTAATGTTTAAAATGCAATGAAGGCATTTTTGGTGGAATTGTTCTAACAATTTAAAATGCCTTTTATAACAAGTCCATGTTTCACAAGAATACAACAGGGATGGTAAGACAAATGATTTTGTAAAGAGCCAACTTTGTATTGTTATTTATGTGTTGCTGGCGCCAAATGCATGACTCCAAGCCATCAAATGCTTTTGCTGCCCTTTGAATTCGCAGATGTATTTCTGTATCAATATTTCCATCATTTTGTACAGAGCTTCCAAGGTAGATGAACGAATCGACAAAAATCTCAAGTAACTTACCCATAACAAAAATTTTAGGTTGTACAAACAGCACCACATGCAGGTTGATGCATTACAACTGGGTTTTTTTTCAAGTTGATGGTCAAGCCAAAACATCACAAGCTGAGTCAAATGCAAATACAAGAGATTGCAGACCTGTTTCAGAATGACTGACAAGATCTCAATCGTCAACATATAAAAATTCTCTAATGAGTGAAGTAAAAACCTTTGTTTCGAATTTCAGTTTGGTCTGATTAAAAACATTTCCTGTTGTTCGATATTTTATGTAAATACCCTCCTCAGAGTTTTGAAAAACATGTGACAACACAGCAGCAAAATATATTGCAAAGAGGGTGGGTGCATCAAGTTCTCCTTGCTTTACTCCATTTTCCATGACAAAAGATTCAGAGAGCCTACCACCAAAATTAACTCTAGCTTTCATATCTTGATACAAAGCCCTGATCATGTTTACAAATTGTTCTGGGCAACCTATTTTCCTTTGAATTAGCCACAAAACATTTCGATTAACAGTATCGAATGCTTTGCTCAAATCAACAAAGCAACGGTATACAGCAAGATTCTGTTCAATGCACTTTTCTTATAATTGTCTGATAGTAAAGATACAATCAGCTGTGTCCCTAGAGGAATGAAACCCACACTGAGACTCAGACACTATATTTGGAACTATAAAGGTATTTAAACATTCTAACAAAATGCAGGCAAGTACCTTTCCAACCACAGACAAAAGCGAAATCCCACGAAAATTACCACATAGATCCTTTGGCCCCAATTTATACAGTCTTTAGGTACTTTCTCAGTTCTCCAACAGTGATAAATTAATATATTTAAGAGTTCAAACATTTTGTCACCCCCATATTTCAAGACTTCTGCACAGATTCCATCAGACTCTGGAGACTTATTGTTATTCAGCTTATTCACAGCTAAATAAATGTCATTTAGAGTTGGTTCAAATGCCATCTCTTCTATAACTGGAAGGTGTTTTTTCTACCATCCTTATGTCAGCAGATGATGGTCTATTCAAAAGTGCCGAAAAATGTTCTACCCAGTGTTTATGAATAGAAGTGATGTCAGTCAGAAGCAAACGTCCATTTGCTGTTCTCACTGGAGCTATTGAAGAAGATTTTGGGCTATATGCCTTCTTAACATAAGAGTACAAGTCGAAGCCATCTTGTGCCCCTTTTGCTCTATCATTCCACCGTTCCTGTTTAATTTCCCTTAGAGCAGTCTGCACTTTCCCTTTCAGCTTTCTGTAAGCTTTGTTTGAGTTGGGGTTCAAGGACTGAGAAAGAAGTGCATTGCGTAAGTTTTGTTTTTCTTAAAGTAAATCATGAATTTCTGCTGATCTATCTGAGAACCAGTCACAGGATTTACCTGATGAACTCGCATCCTGAAATACTTTTGTTTTGAAATCTTCCCATAGATTGTTTGGGTCAAGATTGATACTTTCTATAGCATTGTGGAATCTTTGCAAGTTCCTTGATAATTTAAAGTTTGCAACATTTAACTTTTTGGTTACCTTAGTACCAGACTGTCGATTTTTAGGCATTATCGAAAATGTTTTTCTTGCATTAGACAATGATCAGTCCAGCTCTCTGCTCCTCTCATGGCCTGAATGCTAGAAATGTCTTTCATATCACATTTTCTGGTCAAAATATAATCTTTGAGATACTAGTGCTTAGATCTTGGGTGCATCCAGGTGGTTTTATATTTATTTTTCTGTTTGAACAGTGTTGGTGACAACCAGGTTATTCTCAGTACTCTTTTACTCTTTTATTTGTTTCAGTCATTTGACTGTGGCCATGCTGGAGCACCGCCTTTAGTCGAGCAAATCGACCTCAGGACTTATTCTTTGTAAGCCTAGTACTTATTCTATCGGTCTCTTTTGCTGAACCGCTAAGTTATGGGTACGTAAACACACCACCATCGGTTGTCAAGCGATGTTGGGGGGACAAACACAGACACACAAACATATTCACACACATACATATATATATATATATATATA
>NC_069004.1:22646969-22647315 GCF_001194135.2 Octopus bimaculoides
ATATATACGACGGGCTTCTTTCAGTTTCCGTCTACCAAATCCACTCACAAGGCTTTGGTCGGCCCAAGGCTATAGTAGAAGACACTTGCCCAAGGTGCCACGCAGTGTGACTGAACCCGGAACCATGTGGTTCGTAAGGCTACTTACCACACAGCCACTCCTACACCCTAGAACTACTCCATTTTTATTACATTTTCCAATCCCATGTCGACTTACAGCAGGCCATGAAATGTAGTCCTTTCTAACTCTTGTGTTGAAATCTCCCAATATGACCAGCTTGTCAGAAATTGGTACTTTCCTCAATAATTGTGCTAGATCATCATAAAACTGTCCTACAGTTTCATCA
>NC_069004.1:22648753-22649429 GCF_001194135.2 Octopus bimaculoides
ATCATCATCATTTAACGTCCGCTTTCCATGCTGGCATGGGTTGGACGGTTTGACTGAGGACTGGTGAGCCAGATGGCTGCAACAGGCTCCAATCTGATCTGGCAGAATTTCTACTGCTGGATGCCCTTCCTAACGCCAACCACTCCGAGAATGTAGTGGGTGCTTTTATGTGCCACCAGCACGAGGGCCATGCTCAAATGGTGGTTTTTATGTACCACCTGCACAGGAACCAGTCCAGCGGCACTGGCAATGACCTTGCTTGAATGTTGTTTTTCACGTGACACCAGCTCAAGTAAGGTGACGCTGGTAACAATCACACTTGAATGGTGCTTTTTATGTGCTACCAGCACGGGAATCAGTCAGCACCCCTGGCAGCGATCATGCTTGGATGGTACTTTTAACGTTCCACTGGCACAGATGCCTGTCATGCGGTGCTGTCATCGGCCACATCAGTGGATTTGATTTTGATTGTGATTTCACTTGCCTCAACAGGTCTTTGCAAGCAAAGTTTAGTGTCCAATGAAAGAAAGGTACGCATAAGTAGGCTGGTTACACAGCTGTCATAGGCCATGAGTTATGGTCTCACTTGGCTTGCCGGGTCTTCTCAAGCACAGCATATTTCCAAATGTCTCGGTCACTAGTCATTGCCTTGGTGAGGCCCAATGTTCGAAGGTCG
>NC_069004.1:22649439-22649933 GCF_001194135.2 Octopus bimaculoides
CATATTTCCAAATGTCTCGGTCACTAGTCATTGCCTTGGTGAGGCCCAATGTTCGAAGGTCGTGCTTCACCACCTCATCCCAGGTCTTCCTGGGTCTACCTTTTCTACAGATGTCCTCATACATTTGCACCACATGACCATACCAGCGCAGTCGTCTCTCTTGCACACCACATCTGATGCTTCTAAGGTCCAACTTTTCTCTCAAGGTGCTTACACTCTGTTGTGTATGCACACTGACATTGCACATCCATTGGAGCATACTGGCTTCATTCCTTGCAAGCTTACGCATGTCCTCAGCAGTCACGGCCCATGTTTCACTGCTATGTAGCATGGCTGTTCGTACACATGCGTCAAACAGTCTACCTTTTACTCTGAGCAAGAGGCCCTTTGTCACCAGCAGAGGTAGGAGCTTTCTGAACTTTGTCCAGGCTATTCTTATTCTAGCAGCTACACTTTCAGAGCATCCACCCCTGCCACTGACTTGGTCACCTAGG
>NC_069004.1:22650006-22650836 GCF_001194135.2 Octopus bimaculoides
AATGTGACAGAAGTGTTTATTGCTCCTGAGCATCTGCCACATACAAAAACTATCTTCACAGTTAGCCTCCCTTTGATATTGCTGCACCTCTTATGTGTCCATAGCTTACACTGGGTACATCTTATAGAGTTTCTACCTACACCTTTTCTACAGATTGAGCAGGGCCATCTACCTGAAGGGATTTGTGGTTTGTCTGCCTTTCTACTTATTAAGACTTTGGTTTTAGCTAGGTTGACTCTAAGGCCCTTCGATTCTAATACTTGCTTCCACACACATGCACGCACGCACGCACACACACACACACACACACACACACGCATATATATATTTACATTTAAGTATATATGTATGAGTGTGTTTTGTAAATACAAACAGCAAATTTAACTATTTCTTTGTAGACTGAAAAAAATGAAGAATAGTTTTAGTTTATTTTCAAACCTTATTGGATTCTCATCAGAGGTGTCTACATCACATGACCAATTCCAGAGAAATAAGTAGCCAATCTGTTTATGTATACAACAAATCCCGTAGCTTCAGAGAACTGGAGCTATTAATTTCCATACTATAGATGTTTAACACTTTACTTAATATCAGCAGCCTATCAACAGGGGTCTCAGTCCACATGGTAGAATACAAACATGTTAAATTTAACTGTTTCTCTTTGATTCACATGGCTGAATGTTGAAGGAATGTAGTAAGCTGGTCAAATTTCAGATGACAAGGTAAAATAGTTGTAAAAGATATTTGTTTACAGTTTTATTTAAGGAAAATATAATATATTTACTTGAGAAATGTGTGTGTGTGTGTGCACGTGTGTGTGTGTGTGGGGG
>NC_069004.1:22651922-22654530 GCF_001194135.2 Octopus bimaculoides
CGCTTACGCCGTCGAGGGTTCCAGTTGATCCGATCAACGGAATGGCCTGCTCGTGAAATTAACGTGCAAATGGCTGAGCACTCCACAGACACGTGTACTCTTAACGTAGTTCTTGGGGATATTCAGCGTGACACAGTGTGACAAGGCTGACCCTTTGAATTACAGGCACAACAAAAACAGGAAGTAAGAGTGAGAGAAAGTTGTGGTGAAAGAGTACAGCAGGGTTCACCACCATCCCATGCCGGAGCCTCGTGGAGCTTTAGGTGTTTTCGCTCAATAAACACTCACAACGCCCGGTCTGGGAATCGAAATCGCGATCCTATGACCGCGAGTCCGCTGCCCTAACCACTGGGCCATTGCGCCTCCACATCTTTGATCATAGATCTGTATGATCAGAGGTGACCTAGGGCTAAATAACAATAACAACAACACACTCCAATATATTAGTTCTGTTGCACTAACATTTCTTCTTTACTATGATGGTGCATGACTGCTGTCATATGTGTGTAATAATGGACAGATAAATGTTTAGAAGTTTCAATTCACTTTAATTCTTTAAATAACTTAGCTACAAAAATTTTTTTAATTCCTCCCATTTACCAACACATTAAAAGATAAAGAACCACTGACATTAAAATACTTGAAAGTCGCAGCAGTTAACAACCTACACTAAACTTATGTAAATGAGCAGATTGTGATAGTATGTGTGTACATACAGACACAATGTATAGTGATTTACGTACGGGTTTTCTCACATGGACACAACATACTCAGATACAAGCATACGCATACATTTCTCATACCTACATCTGAGTGTGTGCATATATATATATATATATATATATATTTTCTTCCATTTGTTTCAGCCATGCAGCTGCAATATATATATATACCTATGTACATATATACACACATATATAAATATCATTCTCTCCCCGTCTCTTTCTCTCTCCACGCACACACACACACACACACATTTACATACTAATACACGGGATTAAAATAACTGGGCAATTTTTATGAAAACTATTACTTAAATTGTTGCAGAAATGAAGTACAACCAAATTATGGCTTTTCTAACATACGCGTACACACACACACACACACACACACACACACACACACACACACACACACAAATATACACACACATATTCATTTCTTTTTTTTTTCCTCTCTCCAGTTTCTAAAACATTTTGCAATACATTAAAACTTCACATCTTATTTGTTATCTCTTTCACAAACAGCATCATACAGAAGATAGACAGTTCTTTGATGATTAATTTGCTATATAAAATGAAAGAAAGGAATTTCTAGTCATTCTTCTTTTGAGAAGAATAATACATTGTAGAGAAAGTGGCTAGAAAAGAAGACTATATCCCTGGCCCACCACAAATCAAAAACCAGAAATAGCAATATATTAAAGGAAAGAAAAAGAATTGAAAAATATAAACGAACAATATTTTGTACTTCCACCACATTATTAGAAATCTTTTATCTAATTTTTCAATAATATCTAGCAATAAAATGTTTTTGGAAAGACTTCTAGGTTAAATATTGCAAAACTTTTGCTTTCCACCATCTGAATGTTTAGCAGTCTTTTCTGGAAATGGTTATTTCAAAGTATTTCACCGGAACTAATTGATAATAATATTAATAATATTACCAGGGTAGATATAGCGAGAGCATAATCTGTAACAATAAAAGTGTGTGTGTATCACTGGAATTATCTTGTTCTCTCTTCTGGAGCGAGAGAGAGAGAGAGAGAGAGAATGAGTTATGAATGGCAGTGTTGGAAGTTGGCTGGGGTTCCATAATGATATCAGTAGAATTTGCTCCTTCTACTGAAACTAGTTACTCTTAGATGAGTGTAAGTGGTGCTGCTGGTGTTTGTAATAGTAGTGGTGGTGGTAGCAGCACAGACTAGTTTCAGGTCTGTGATCGCAGTAAATATTTTAGGATATCTACTGGAACTAGTTAACAATTGGGTGGAATTCTGGTTTAAGCACCTCATATAACCCCTCACAACTTTTTTTTTCTTTTTGGATATTCTCGGAAAATTTTTGTGAATTTGTGTTCAACACATGGAAATACATAAAATTATGCAAAATAAATTTTTTTTTGTGTGTGTGATTTAACCCTTTAGCATTTAAACCGGCCATATCCATCCCAAATATTCTACCTCTTTTATGTTCAACCTGGCCATATTTTGCCTTTCATACCTACCTCACTATGCCATTTTAAAAATATTCTATCACATCATCAAAATCTTGAAATTACAAGATAATGCATGTTTAATTCAAAACAAACTGAATAAATAAGCATTACATTTGAGAGAGTAGTCTTGAATGCCAGAGGGTTAAGGGCGATTTAGCTGTTATTTTTAACACATCTCACAACCACCTGATACCTTCCTTGTTTCTTTGTCACTCTGACATGTATTGATGTTTCTCAAAATTTTTCTCCCCATAAACACATCAAATGGAATGATGATGCACCCAAGGGTGGTCTATTGCTGGGATTTAAGCAAACAATTTGGTCTACCCGTATTTTAAACTCTGATTTTAAGACAAATTCGAAAAAGAGAGAAAATTTTATTATTGGGGCG
>NC_069004.1:22654586-22659665 GCF_001194135.2 Octopus bimaculoides
GGGGGTTAAAAACTAAAAAAACAAAAATTTTCTTTTCATAATTGTGTAAATTCCCATGTGTAGAACACAAATTCACAAAAATATTTTGAAAATTCCAAAAAGTTAAAAAGTTATGAGGGGTTATATGGGGAGCTTAAAATCAGAATTCTGCCAACAGTTGTATAGTAGGCTGACAAACTGTTGTTGTTGTTGTAGTGGTGGTTGTGTGTGTGCATGTGCATGTGTATACCAGCATGGTGTCTAAACAGTTGAGAGCTTTCCTTCACAATCATCAGCTCTGAGGTTTGATCTCACTGAAAAACATCTTAGGCAAGTGTCTTTTATCATCGCCGTAAGGTGATCCAAGCTTTGAGTGAAATTGTATTGTTGCAAACTGTATGGAAATTTGTTGGATGGATTGTACTTGTAATACAAAGGACTGACTTTCTCTCATATTGTGCTGAGCTGATTTGGCCTGAGAATTACAGGAAGGGTACATGTATTTGTAGAATGCTTAATCACTTATCCATGAATTTAATTAGTTAGGAGTTCAGTTAATTTAACTTCTGAATGTTTTGTGTTGAAACTGATGAATGGGCAACTATCATCGTATCATATTGTATATATCTTTCTGAACATACAAAAAAAAAAAAAAAATCAGTTCAAACATCAAAATAAGAAAGTATCATGAATTAAAAAAAGAAAGGTTTAGGCTTGACTATGTGGTAAGAAGCTTGCAGCTCAATAACATGGTACCAGTTTCAGTCCCACTGTGTGGCATCTTGAGCATGTGTCTTCAACTATAGCCTCGGGCCAACCAAAGCCTTTTGAGTGGATTTGGTAAATGGAAACTGAAAGAAGCCCATCATATATATATATATATATCTCTATATATAAAACTGAGAATGTGTGTCTGTCTGTTTGTGCGTGTCTGTATCTGTATGTGTGCATCACTAAAACTCAAGAACTACCCAACCGATTTCATTCAAATTTTACACATGTCTTACTTAGGGTCCATGCAGTGTCATGCGTCAAAGGATTTTCAACTTCTTGCCTAATGCAAGCCTGGAGCAATCTCTTATCTTTTACACTATTTCAGTATTACATGTCAAAATTGAAACAGTAACATCTCTATTGTAATATGAGATAATACTTTTAGTTTTGTATTTATGTACGTTTGTGTGTGTGTGTGTGTGTGTATATATATATATATATTTATGTATGCATGTATATATGTGTATGTATGTGTGTATATATATATATATATATATATATATATATAAAAATAAAGTTGAAACTTACTTGCAAATGGACGCGTGCGTTTGATGATATAATAATACAAATTATATATAAGCATATGCATGTATACATACATATATGTACATACCTACATCTACATGTATATATTTATGTATGTATATGTATACATGGCCTATGGCCTATGCCAGTGGGTGTAACCAGCCCACTTATGAATACCTCTCATTCATTGGACAATAAACTTTATTTGAAGCAAGTGAAATCAAGTTCAAAATTGCTGACGTGGCCGATGACAGTACCGCCTGGTTGGCACCCGTGCCAGTGGAACGTTAAAAGCATAGCCAAACGTGGAGTGTAACTGGCCCACTTATGAGTACCCCCTCATTCATTGGACAATGAACTTTGCTTGAGGCAAGTGAAAACAAATCAAAATCGCTGATGTGGCCGATGACAGTACCGCCTGATTGGTACCTGTCCCAGTGGAACTTTAAAAGCACATCCAAAGCATGATTGTTGCCAGGGCCACGGATTGGCTCCCATGCCAGTGGCATGTGAAAAGCACCATTCGAGCATGATCATTGCCAGGGTTGCCCTACTGGCACATGTGCTGGTGGTACATGAAAAACAACATTCAAGCACGGTCATTGCCAGTGACGCCGGAGTGGTTCCCGTGCAGGTAGTACATAAAAAACACCTTTTGTGAATGGTCATTGCCTGAACCGCCTGACTGACCCTAGTGCCAGTGGCACATAAAAGCACCCACTACACTCTCGGAGTGGTTGGTGTTAGGAAGGGCATCCAGCTGTAGAAACTTTGCCAGATCAGATTGAGCCTGGTGCAGCCTCTGGCTCACCAGTCCTCAGTCAAACCATCCAACCCATGCCAGCATGGAAAGCGGATGATAAACAATGATAATGATAATGATGTATATACATGTAAATCTATGCATATAAATTTGACATGGGTGATTCTATCTTCTGTTGGGATTCACGGTCAAACGACTGGGCGGAGTTGTGCGAAAAATTACACAGATGTGTAGAATGATCTGGTGGTGATGCTGAGCTTTGTATTTTTTCATAGCTCCCATGGTTACCGAGATAATCTACTATAATAATACTCTTGTGTTTATGAATGAGAAAGGAAGGGGTGATAGATGAATAAGGAAAGAAGGGGTGATGTAATACTTGGTAGTGGGATGGTGAAAATTGTACTCTGAAAAAAATAAATCAAACAGCGTTTCAACTATGTGTGAATATATGTCTATGTAAAAGGGGAGGTATGTGAATGTGCGTGTGTGTGTGCATGTGTGCACACAATGGAAGTATGTATACGCGTGTGTATATGTATGTGTGTGTATATATATATATATATATATGAATAACCAAAAGCAGAAACCTGGTTTGTGGATATCCGTAATTGCATAAAATTTTTATTTGTGTTGTTAAATGTTTTAATTCGGTCTGTTTTCCTCGCATACTGTTTTTCTCTGTTATATTGGTGCGCTACGGTGGATTATTTAAGACTTGGCTCTTATTTCTAGCAGCTAGATGCTCATTAAGCATCATTACGATATTTCATAGCTCCTTAAAGCTATCATAACTGCGTTCCACCAATGCTACTACTGGTGATATCATCATATTTTGAATTTATCCACAGATGATATGTAGTGACATCTAACTTCAAATCTCAGTGTTTGAATATTTCATTTAAATATATATATATATATATAATTTAATAAATGGAGTTATACGCATATGTTAAATGAATTTTTTTATTTCCAACATATGTTTCGAAGATTACAAATTGTTCCTTCCAAAGGAATGAGTGATGTTGATAATGATGTAATCTTTTCTTCAGGGAAATTCATTAGAGCCAACGTAACCGTAAAATATTTTAACCGAATGTGACAACTACGAATAGAGAAGATTGCTACATATCTTATTTGAAAAAGCCGTTGGAAAATGCAACGCTACGAGACAGTACGTTGGACAAGGAGGGAAGAAAAGAAGGAAAAATAGAAAAATAGAATTTGGAATGGGAAGTCAATAAAATGATTTAAATCCAAATCACAGGTAAATTAACAGATAAAGTCATCTTTGTATATGGCAGATGTGCAGGAACAATAAGCACCTCTCAAATGCCCAGGAGGCTCTCTTGAGATTGTAGATAGTTTCTGTTACCTAGGTGACCAAATTAGCAATGGTGGAAGACGCTCTGAAAGTACTGTTTCTAGAATAAGAATAAGATGGAGGAAGTTCAGAGAGCTATTACCTCTGTTGGCAACAAAAAGACTTTCTCTCAGAGTGAAAGGTAGACTGTGTGCTAACAGCTGTATTCATTGGTAGTGAGACATGGGCTCTGAATGTGGAAAACACATGTGAACTGGAGACAAATGAAAGGCAGTAGGCTCCACTGGATGTGCACTATCAGTGTGCATGTATGACAAAGTGCAAACATATTGAGAGAAAAGTTGAGCATAAGAAGTTTCAAATGCAGCATGCAAGAGAGATAACTATGTTGGTTTGGACACATAATGTATAGGAATGAGTGCCGATCACTGAAAATGGAGGGTACCTGTGGAAGAGGGAGACCCAAGAAGAAATGGGATAAAGTGGTAAGGACTGATCTCAGGATGTTGGTCCTCATGGAGGAAATGACAATGGACCAAGATGTCTAGTGATATGAAGTTCTTGAAAAGACCTGTCCACATCCGCAAAACTGAGTTCTAGAAGCGCTGTGTTCCACCCATACATAACATGAAAACCTTTCACACACCCTACCCAACAAACCAAACTACATCTCTTCCTCATTTCTCCTCTTTCATGCATTATGCTTATCGCTCACTCCTCGATTTTGTCCTCACAGCCCTGTTCACTGTATCATTGCTATCCAGTAGATCCGTCACCACTCACTACATTCCCCTCCCTCACTCTCTACTCACGCTTCTTTGGCAATGCCCTGCTACTTATATTATGACCTCCATACATCAAGGATATGCAATGGCACTTGCCATCATCTCTCTCTCTCTCTCTCTCTCTCTCTCTCTTTCTCTCTTACTTGACCAGTCTATATTCTCATCCCCTTCCCTTGTGAGTATGCCTGACATTTTGCTACCGTCTCTCTCCTGCTCTCTCTTGCACTCCTGCTGTCTTCTACTCTCTCTCCCCTTCTCCTGCTCTTCCCTCAGGTTGGATAACCATGTACCTCTTTTACAGCAGCACACCTGTTTCTGTCCACATTTTTCTCTCTCTCCCACTGGACAGGTAACTCTGTACCTCCTCTACAGCAAGACACCTGTTTCCACCTCTGTCTCAATATAACCGTTCATCATCTGACACAAGATCCCCTCCTCCTCCAATACCACCTCTCCTCTCAAAGGATCTTTGTCTTGCAAATTTCTTTTTGACCCTGCCAGTGCTGGTACCACTTAAAAAGCATTCAGCCCACACTGTAAAGTGGTTGGCATTAGGAAGGGCATCCAGCTGTAAAGACCATGCCAAACTGACCCTGCCTGTGCTTGTGCCACATAAAAAGCACTCAGTTCACTCTGCTGGGTGGTTGGTGTTAGGAAAGGCATCCAGCTATAAAAGCCCTGCCAAAACAGACTCAGAAGTCTGGTGCAGGCTCCTGCCTGGCCAGTTCCTGTCACATCATCCAACCCATGCCAGCATGGAAGGCAGACGTTGAACAATGATGATGATGATATATATATATACACACACATACACATATATTCTCACACATGCACACACATGTTTATACACATGCACACACATACACACATATAATAATGTGTGTGTGTGCATATATATATATATATATATATATATATATATATATATA
>NC_069004.1:22659697-22661026 GCF_001194135.2 Octopus bimaculoides
ACACACACACACACACACACACACACACACACACAGGTCTCTCTACACATCATGTAGTCATGTGAGGAAGCAGAATTAGTTTATAGCATAAACAGAATGATTAACAAAACAAGGAACAAGTTAATATGTAAAAACAAGGGAAAGAAATGATATACACAAACAAAATAAAATCAAAGTTAAAGAATGAGAAATAGATTAAGAAAATAAACTCAGGGAAGAAGTGGAGTCTGGAAATAAAAACAGCAATACTCAGACTAATCCCTAAAACTGAAAACCAGCAAAGAAACCCAAAATATAAAAAAAAAATAGTCCTTGGCAACCATTAGTAAATTCTTGGGTTAATTAACTGAAGAAATCATATCCTTTTTGTCTGCTTGTCATTACAGTTATCTGTAATATACGTGTGTGTGTGTGTGTGTGTGTGTGTGCACATGTGCGCATGTGTATAAACTACACATGCACATGTACACACACACACAATAACACAGATGGATTGAGGTTCACTACAGCTGTTTCAAATGTGTTCTTTATTGTTTTTCTTCTCTAGGCACAAGGCCCGAAATTTTGGGAGAGGAGGGAAAGTTGATTTGATCGACCCCAGTATGCAAGTGGTGCTTAATTTATTGACTCCAAAATGATGAAAGGCAAAGTTGACCTTGGTGGAATTTAAACTCAGAACATAAAGACAGACGAAATACCGCTAAGCATTTCGCCTAACATGCTAACGTTTCCGTCGGCTCGCCGCTTTAGATGTGTTCTTTATTGATGAACAAAACTATTACATCATGTAAAAAAAAAACCTTTTCAGGTGAATTAAGAATAAAATTCGGCATTTAAGATTTTTCACATAAATAGAACATAATGGAAGTTCACCCTCCCATTTAGGTTACAGCTGTAACCAAAATCGGAAGGTCAATATGTATTATGTTCTAAATGTTAAACTTTATTCTTAATTTATCTGAAGAAAATGGGTTTTTTTACTTGATGTAATAATTTTGCTCATCAATAAAGGACATATATGAAACATCTGTAGTGAACCTTGATCCCTCTGTGTTATTGTTTATACTTCACCACACTTGTAACCTTGCCTGCATTGGATCTTGAACCTATAGTCAACAGTTAAATACATACCAGAGGATACTCCTGTGAATGTGTGCATACCTGGAGGTACAAATCCATAGTTTAGTAAGTATGTGTATGTCCGTACACATTGTTAGTGCTATCTGTGACTCTGCTTTGGTACCTTTGTTATTTAAATACCTTGATTCTATTGGATCCTAAAAACTTTATGTATATATATATATATATATATATATATATATATATATA
>NC_069004.1:22661050-22664049 GCF_001194135.2 Octopus bimaculoides
GTATATATATATATATATATATATATATATATATATAAAAACACACTTATACATGCACACACTCACATGTATGTGTTTGTGCATGCATGCACACACATCTATATACATATGTTTTAAAGACACATATTAACATGCTCCCACACACATATGTATGTACATATGTATGCTTGCATATGTTTTATGTATGTATGGGTCATCATCATTTTTAAGTCTGTTTTACATGCTAGCATTAGTTGAATGGATCTTCAAAATCTGAGTTCTTATGAGAAGATGCTACATCCATGGACTGATTCTTAAATGTGTCATTTGACTTGCTTTCAGTAGCTGGATGCCTTTACTGTCACCAACCACTCTACAGAAATATATTTGGTCTATTTTTTTCATGACACCAAAACTGTGAGGTAGAATAAAGACTACTGGAACCTGTGCATTCTTTGCTTATTTGTCAATCACTTAGCAATGTACAGTGGGCATGTTTTGTAGTAGCAGTACTTGAGAAATTGTCTTGCGTACTTGTGACTTTGTATGATTGCATATTGTTGGCTTATTGTTGTCGCAACAGTACACACAACATGTAGATTGCATAATGCTTGTGTGAGAACAGCTATGTTACATGGTAGTGAGACATAGGCTCTGACTGTGGGAGATGTGTAGGCTGGAGAGGAATGAAGGTAGTATGTTCTGTTGTATTTGCAACATCAGTGTGCATGAACAACAAAGCACAACTGTTTTGAAAGAAAAAGTTAGTCACAAGAGAGATTAAATGTGGTATGCAGGAGAGGAGAATGCATTAGTTTGGACATGTGATGCATATGAGTAAAGACAGCTGTAAACAGAAGTGCTGTCTCTGAAAGTGGATGGTACTTGTGGAAGAGGAAGACCCAGGAAGACATGGGATGAAGTGTTAAGGACTGATCATATGATGTTGGGTCTCACAGAAGAAATGACAGTGGACCAAGATGTTTGGTGATATGATGTTCTAGAGAAAACCCATCCATAAAACTGAGTGCTAGAAGAGTTGTGTCACACCCACATGTAGCAACACACTCTACCATAAGAAACTGAACTACAAGTCCTCTTCTAATTGCATCTTTCTCTTCCTCACATTTCCTCTTCATAAATTATGATTGTTTTCCAATCCCCTTTCTTGCCCTCACTAACCTGCTCACTGTATCGCTGCTCCCAGTACCCTGAACACCTACACCCTAATTTTCTATCCATGTTCTGCACTCATATTCAATTTTTTACATCCAATTTTTTTTCACACTTGTGAGTCAGTTGGGGTTTTCATTATCTAACGCAGCATCCTGCTAATTATTGCTTTTTTTTGTCATCTTCTTTACAAGGTTCTGCTTCCCAAAATCAGCTATCACCACTTCTGCTCATGCCCTCCTTGGACTTCCTCTTCCACTAGTCCCTTCCTTATGAATTGCCTGGTTTGTCTTCACCCACTTGTCATTATCCATTTGTATAATATGTCCATACTCTTATAACCATCCCTTGCATAATACAACTGATTCCTCCTCCACCTTGTTTTTCTGTCAGCTGATTAGTACCACATCATTCTTGTACACTAACATTATACATGTAGCAAATCAGCTCCCTCCATTCCTTTCTAGCCTATATACATCCTTGCAGATTATACATCCAAGCATTGTACAATCAACCCTTCATTCAGAGAGAATCCTCTTGTTGATAATGGATGTCATAGCTGCCTGAACTTTATTCACTCTGGGCACTATGCTTTCAGGACAGCCTCCTCCACTACTGTTTAGGTTATCTGGGAACAGAAGCTATCAGCCTCTTCTGTAAAGCCTTCTGTGTATTCAAGGAGTTTATTTGCCAGTTACCTTGAGTATTATATTATATGTGCATGCATTTATATATATATATATATATATATATATATGCATGTTGTGTATGTACGTATATATAAATATATATTCACATATATGTATGTGTATAAATATATGCATACATACATATATACAGAGAGAGAGAGAGAGAGAGAGAGAGATAGTGATGCAGAGAAACACACTTGGGTTGATATATAAAATATAGATTCAACTACACGTGTGAATACATGTAGGAGATATATATATATATATGTAAAGATAAACAAAAACTGAAAATATTCAGAAGATAAACACTCATGTATCAGCATATATATATCTATATATTTACAAAATAAATGAATTTATATGGAATACAGAAAACTAAGGGAAGAAGGCCTGATATTTTAAGTCTGACAACTGTTTCTGGGGGCTCAGGATCATGTAATAGTTGTAATGTTCATAATTTTAATATTTGTCTTGCATCCATTTTTTTCCTTTTTCATGAATCCTAGGGCTCATAAGGTTTAACCCAATTTCTGTGGTGTATAAGTGACTGTTATTACAGCACTCTTCCCTGAGCAATGCTGAGTGGACTGGAGCAATGTGAAATGAAGTGTTGAAGTATTTTGCTTAAAGATATGATACTTCTCAGTCTGAGAATCGAAACCACAATCTTATGATTGAGAGCCCAACACCCTAACCACTAGGTCACGTGCTTTGACATTTGTCATAGCCGTACTTGTTTTATATTTTATTTTGAATTTCTTTGTCTGTTTTCATATAGCTGTTGTCATGTTTTCCTATGATATCATAAAGATTCTGTCCTACATTTTGTTAATCCTAGTCTTTGTTATTGTTTTCATTAAGCCCTTTCCTTAGAAGATTTTCTTTAAATAAACTGGCTGAACCTAGCAGAATTGTTGCTAATGTGCTACAATTGAAATACTTTAACAAACAATTGATGAATAAATATATATATATATATATATATATATATATATATACACACACACACACCTTAAAATTTCACACAAATTTATTTTAATATGAGGTAGGACTACCTTTGGCAGTAATTACAGCTTGAATTCTATGAGGTATGGACTCATACAAACTTTGAATTGTTTCCAAAGGAATTTTTGTCCATTCTTCAGCTAAAATAGTCTC
>NC_069004.1:22664880-22668618 GCF_001194135.2 Octopus bimaculoides
TTCTTGATACACCAAACATTTTGGCTGTTTTCGTTATGCTAGCGCCTGCCATACAAGCACCAACAATTTGACCTCTTTGAAAGTGCGATGAATTTTAATTACCTTTTTCTGATGATATCTGAAAAGAAACAGCAATTTTAGCAAAACTTATTAAGCAACACTAATAATAAATCAAAAAGCATAAAAATAAACAAGCTTTTGATGGTTTTATAGATATTTCAAAATTATGATGCTATGTATGTCCATTATTTTGTCCAACCCCTGTATGTGTGTGTCTGTGTTGGTATCTTTTGGGGAACAGTGAATCTTGAAGCGCATTGCTTATTTATGCGTTTTGAGATTCGCTGTTCCAAAAAAGAAATTCTTATGTCAACATTTATATTTACATTTTCTTTATTATCATTTTTATGTGATGTTAGCGGTTCAGCAAATAGAGATCAATAAAATAAGTAACAGATATGATTTGCTAACACACTTTGAGTCACTGTTGCAACATGGTGACAGTCGAATTACTGAAACCAGTAAAAGACTATGTACACGAGTGTATGTGTGTGCATGAATTTGTATGTACACACACAGGTATTCACAATACATACACACACACACACACACACACACACTACACACGCATGAATGTCTTCAGCGTCATGATGTCTGCCTGCTGGCAGTATTTCTGTTAAATATATATTTAATATTTAAATTATATATTGATAATACAATTTAGTCACCCAGAGGGAGTGATTATATTAAAAACTGCTGTAATCTATTTATTTCACTTCTTTTCCTGTTACAGTTAATAGCTCTAAGTTATTGTAGATAATAATAATAATACTATTATCATTCATAATAATAATGTTTTCTTTATTATTGATATTATTTCAATTATTAATATTATAATAATAATATTATCAATATTATTAAAATTATTATTGTTGTTGTTGTTAATAATAATAATAATAATAATAATAATAATAATAATAATAATAATAATAATAAACACTGACAGAACAATTGAAACTAACATACTCATTAGAGGCAGGAAAGAAAATGAACATAAACTGATAGATATAAGTTTCCTCAATGATAAGAATATGTCTGTCAAGGAATTTGACAAGCTCATTAAATATAAGAAACTGGAAATTGCATTACAAATGATGTGGCACCTTAAAGTGAAAACTTCCCCTATTATTGTAGGTGATCTTGGTATGGTAAAAATAAAAGGTAGGGTATCAGAAACATCTAGATGACATCTCAGGAGAACCATATCTCAAAGAAATATAAAAAAATTGTGTTGACAGGTACCACTCATATCCTTAGAAAAACCCTGTCAACTTAGATGTTTCATGTTGTGCTGAATGTATTTTTGTACTATCCTCCTTTCTTTCTCTCCTCATATTTAACCTTCATTTGTCCTAGGGCACTGAGAGTGATCTGGTAATTGATTGTATCAAATATGTAGATTAAAAGTAAAATATGGTGGTCACTCCTATCAGTTTCAACATATGAGTGTTTGAAGGAGAGGACTTAAAGAGAGTAACAGAAAAAGCTCCCAAAAAACTTAGGAACTGCAACTATTTGCAATGGATGTGTGAATGTAATTTCAGTCCAGGTATGGATTTTGCTATGAAGTTGCAATGGAGACATTGAATGATTTTGATTTTGCCTGGGATTGGGCAAGTGTGTCTCTTGATTGTGGGATGTAGTTCTTCTATTGTTCTTTTTCTTCAGCTCAAATTGTTTGGATGCATTGTGACACATTTTATACCATGCAGATTGATCTAAGCAATGACTGTCCCAAGATGTCAGGTTAAGCAGTAGAGATTTCAGTGATTGCTTCAACTTATCTTTATACCTAAGGAGAGGTTTTCCTTTCCTGTGATATCCTTCCACTTGTTGGCCATACAGAAGAATTTTCGGAATGTGGTCTCTTTTCATTCGAACAACATGTCCTACCTATCTGCACTGAATGCTCATCAGCATGCTTTGGATACTGGAGATAACACATTTTTCTGAGATTTTGGCATTGAATATCCTATCTGGCCATTTTATGTTGCATACGTTGTGCAAACAGCACATGTGGAAAGTTTCAAGTTTCTTTATATGTTTGTAGTAGGGGGTCCATACTTCTGCCCCATACTGTGTTTTTGGGGGAGGGGGCTAGTCAATTATATTGACCCGAGTACTGGTATTTATTTCATTGACCCGAGTACTGGTATTTATTTCATTGACCCTGAAAGGATGAAAGGCAATGTCAACCTCGGTGGAGTTTGAACTCAGAACATAAAAGGGGAAGAAATGCTGCAAAGCATTCTGCCTGGTGTGCTAATGATTCTGCCAGCTCATTGAGTTTAGGCTAAGGCTAGTAATTTTGAAGGTGGAAGGTAATTACATCAACCCCAGCACTTCACTCTGGTGTTTATTTTATTGACCCTGAAATGGTGAAAGGCAAAGCTGACCACTGCAAGGATTGAGCTCAGAATATAGAGAGTTACTAATCATTTTCTCTCATGTGCTAATAATTCTACCTGTTCACTGCCTTAGCAGCAGCAGCAGCAGTATCAGTAGTAGTAGTAGTAGAAGGAGGAGTTTCTGATTTAAGTCAAGGTCAGCACCTTCGAGAAAAGAGGTTAGTTGATGGCATTGACCCTAGTACTTTATTTATTGATTTATTTGACCTTAGTATGCAGAGAGCATGAAGAGGCTGTGTGGTAAGAAGCTTGCTTCCCGACCATATGGTTCCAGATTCACTTCCACTGTGTGGCACCTTGGGCAAGTCTCTTTTACTCTGTACTATAGCCTTGCGTTGACCTAAGCCTTCTCAGTGGATTTGATAGATGGAAACTGAAAGAAGCCTGTTGTGTGTGTGTTTTTGTGCCTGTGATTGTCCCCCACCATTGCTTGACAACCAGTGTTGGTGTGTTTATATTTCCATAACATAGCAGTTTGGCAAAAGAGACTGATAGAATAAGTACAAGGCTTTAAAAAAGAACGTACCAGGATCAATTCAATTAGCTAAAATTTTTTTCAAGGTGATGCCCCAGTATGGCCACAGTCTAATGACTGAAACAAGTAAAAAAATAAAAGATGAATGATATTGCCAGGTATTTTTTCTGGTGCTATAATCATTCTGTCAACTCATCATCTTAAATGTTTCCAACCCAGGCAAAAAGACCCGCGATTTTGAGGGTAGGGGCTAGTTAATACCAGAGATCCCAGTACTTAATTGATACCTTATTTTATTGACCCCAGAACGATAACAGATAATGTTGACTTCAGTAGGGTTTGACTTCAATCCACCAGCCTAAGTAAAAGTCATTTCTTACATAGGCACAAAGTCTGAATTTTGGGGTTGGGTTTTAGTTGATTAAATCAACTTCAGTACTTGACTAGAATTTAATTCTATTGATCCTGAAAGGATGAAAGACAAAGTTGACCTCAGTGGTACTTGAACTCAAGACATTTTGCTTGACTTTACTAATCTTCCACAACAGTAACAGAGTTAGTAGTAATTGCAGTAGTGGTAGTGGTGGTGGTGGTAGTGGTGGCCTTGCTAGTAATAGCAGCATCAGCTGATGAATAGATAAATAAATAAATTTATAAATAAAGTTTAAAATTCTAAATAGTGATGGGAGTTTATTGGCAACAGCTGAAAACCAAACATGGTAACATTTCAGAGACAGTTAAGGCTGTGTGTGTGTGTGTGTGTGTGTGTGTGTGTGTGCGTGTGCGTGTGCGCGC